>NW_006239345.1:40385-172497 GCF_000226075.1 Solanum tuberosum | reverse complement strand
GGCATTTTTGTTTTCAATAAGTAAATTATAAAGAAATTTTAATGAAAATATGTATAAGATCTTTAAAATTGTTTATAAAAATAATATATTAAGTATGTATATTAATAAAATATATGTATACAATTCATCGGTTCGGTTCGATTATTTCTTCGGTTTGTTTTTAAATAAAATCATAACCAAACCAAATACTATCGGTTTTCAAAAATCTAAAACCAAACCAAACCAAACCCAAATAAAGTCGGTTTTATTTTATCGGTTTGGTTTGATTTTTCGGTTTGAATCGGTTTTTATCCAAACCGCGAACACCCCTAATCTCAACTATATATACGATGACCCTATGTGTAATAACATTATAAAGGCCTTAAGAAATAATACTCTTTAAACAGTAAGTCATGACATTCTCATCAAATAACGTGAAAAAGAATGCAGTGCAAGCGAGAAAAATAAGTTTCTCCTAAAAGTTTAATCACTTTTGCTAAAGATAATTCAAGAACATGTCATGAATACAAATATATTTTTTGAATTAAAGTAATATTATATGATGTGTTGTAAAAATTATTAAGTTCCAATATCTTAAGCTCATGTCGAATTTTCAATTAGATTATTTATGTTTTAATAATTTATAATCGAGAAAATCTTAATATATGGTATCAGAGCATAATTTAGGAACTAATTAGTTTTCGTCAAATATTTTCAACCTTAAAAATCTTAATTATGATATTGAGTTGGCTAATTCATTGAGATCCTGACACGGTAAAGTTCAATTCATCATTTATTGTTATGTTGATATGAATTCAACATAGATGTTATCCATAACTCATTTATTTTTTTGAAATTATTATGTATGATTATTTTATAATTAATGTGTTCGAATCTTTATGATAATTAATTTTAAATAATGAATAAATTTATGTTCAATTATCCATGATTCTAATGCTTTTAAATGAATTTATGGATAAATTGAAGTTCGTGATTATAATATATTTCTGAATCGCCCAAATGTTGATTAATTGTTCTTATAATTATTGAATATTAAATCAATAACTTATGTGTGTAATTAGTTTTTTTCTATATTTAAAAATAATAAATATTGGCGATTGACACATTAAAGATTATCAAATAAGATTCTTTCTACACCACTAGTATGTTCAAAGTTATATGTTGATATTTGTCCCAAATGAAGACACCAAAATAAATTTTAGAGTACATAAATCATTTATGAAGATGAAGTATGTTCAAGTTTATAATGTCTTGCATTAACGAATAAGCCTATTTCATTTTCAACACTAGCTTTTTATTTGCACTTGGTTTTTTTTCTTTCTGTGATCTTTAATAGACTCAACTTCTCAGATTGGTGCAAATAAATTAAATTTCATTTTGAAATTTTAGATTTTGATATTGCACTATACACTAAGAAATCAACAACTATTACTGAAATTAGCAATGTTGATCGAATTGATCTAACAGATTAAACCTAATATTTATACGAACGAATATTGTCGGCAACATTAATGCTATTTTTCAAGAACTTAAAGTTCTAAAAAAAATGTATAGCTTATGAAAGAGTGTTCAGAAATTGCTAATAAGTATTTTTTTGGAACACTAATGGGTATCTCAACCACCAAGAAGTTTGATAATTCATGTAACATGCACTCGCATATCATTGACAACACATATAATTGCAAAATTTAATATCTTGGAGATGAAGGCATATATGAATTTTGTTGTGCAATTTATCATAAACTCATTACCATCCAAGTATGAGTCTTTCAAATAAACTACAACAACTGCACAAAATATTGGTTCAAGAGGATACAAGTCTAAAGGATCAAGAAAATTGCTCTATCCACCTCGTAAGAATGAAAAAACATGATCAGTACCAATAATCAATGCCGTCTTTGAAGAATTATGCTCTTCAATTTTTGCTTAGAGATCTTCTACAGGCAAAGACTCCCCCAACATATGTATTCTTAAGTCTTCCATGCATTGTATCACATTCTTGTTGAACTCGGCCAGTTCTAAGTGTTATCTCCTGTATTCAGGTTAGTCAAAAATACAAAAACAGAAAAAGATGAAATAGACAGAATGAATTTTAATCCGAATCCACAGAAACCACTGTGTTTCCTTAAGAAATTTAATCCCCTCACTGTACCCGAGGTTGCAGATTAATTCCTCCAAAGATAAACGGATTAACCTGTTAAAGAAGTAGCGGTACCTCAAACTTCAATAACTTCAGCGAACGCAAGAACAGCAACAAGAGCACACACTTACCTTAGCCTCAAGAATGGTGGAAAGATGTCAAGAAAATCCTTGGGATCGTTCATTAGCTCTCAAAGTCGAAAAGTGCAGAACAAAATGTTTTTGAGGTTAATTTCTGATTTAAGTCGCGTCTGCCCTGCCATGGCGGGACTAATCCCTCTACAGCGGCCCCGCCCTAGCGGGAATAATTCCGCCACAGTGGCTTGCACAGAACCAGTGATAAAATTTAAGAATTTCAAACCCCCATTTCACAACACATCTTCATCCCAAGACACTCAGAAAATACCCTTTCACGCTAAGATCAGTTTCAGGAGTTCTACTCACTCGAATTCAAATCCGTAAAGTCGTACAGGTTCCTTAACGTCTTAGCTATTTACTCATGTAATCAAATTCATTAATAGATCTCTCATTTGTTACCATATTTCCCTGGACCTCAATGACTCCGATTTCATCCAAATCTGGACTAGGCTAGGAAATCTCAAGTTACTACGAAAAAGTTTTTCTGGTCCAACTCTTTTCCCATTGGCTTTTTCCTAACGACGGAATTAGGTCGTTACATTCTGTCACCATTAAAATTTGTCGCAAACAAATACATACAAATTTACTACTAAATAAGTTATAATAAATTACATTCTCACATCATAAATAACAAAAGTACCGAAAAAGATAATCCAAACTCTCACCTTTTATTGTTTTATTATAAATAACCATTTTAATCGACTTTGTTTGTCTATTCCTTATTGTATTTTTTTTATTTTTTATTTTTAATTATTTTTATTGTGGTTTTTCACAATTTACAGTATGAAACAAAATATTATATTTTTCTTATGAATCTTGAGGATTTCAGTATATATTTTTATGTTATTCTTTTTTTTAAAATGTAACACACCACCTTTTTAGATGTTTAAATTAATTCATACTTTAGGAGACTAAAAAAAGTAATTTTTAACTCAAAAATAAAAAGTCAAACTGAAATGACTTTTAAGTCAAAAAATAAAAAGTTGGGGGAGGCCTACTTTTGGGTTTTTGACTTATTTTAAGTCATTTTAAACTTATTTTAAGTCACTTTTGACTTTGCCAAACATTTTCTAACTTATTTTAAGTCATTTTTGATTTATTTTTAAAAAAAATTATATTTGTCAAACACTTATAGAAATAAAAAACTAACTTAAAAGTAAGTTTGACCAACTTTTAAGCCAATCCAAACACTCTCTAAGAGTGATTAATAAGTTAAGAAGGATGTGATATACCGTATTTGAACTGTTAAATGGTCATACTTTAAGTTTTGATGTCAAGCAAGTTATAAAATAATAGTCGGCAAAAGTTATCGTAAAGTACTTTTTAAATATTTCTTTGAAATTTGGGGTAAATGATCTCTCCAATTTATAAAGAGTTAGAGGATCCACAACCTATCAAATTAAAGGTCTACAAATGTAGTTTTCAGTGTATTAAATTGTTTGTTCATACAACTTCAGAATTGAGAGACATTGATAATTTTGAGATTATACAAGTAAGCAGTGAATTGAGCCCAAGTCGATAGAAATTAATAAAAGGTCATCTTCTTCATTTCCCCCCTCAAATTAACGTTATGAGCCAGAAAATCCCGATGATACAAATAAAAAATAACCCTTAGTTATTGATTTTCTTGGTCTAAGTCCTCAACGAAAGTTGCTCTACACATTAATTAAGCTCGTCGCCGTGATATAATATTTGTCCCATCAATTTCATAGTATTATCTCCGTTGGTGTTGGGGCAATAGGAGTTTGGCTATATTTTAAGGTTTCGAGATATATTATGAACTTAAGATCAAGCTAAGACTTTCCTTTTATCGATTCTAGCTTCGATAAGTCACATATAGTAATTTACGATGAAAATCTATATTTTTTATCAAATTATCATGGTGTCTTATATTCTATGTGTTGATTGTGATCTTGCCATGTTATAGTATCAAGGAAGGTTCCAGAAGAAGTCAATAAGCCTCTTGAAATCACCGAAAAAGGTATGTTAAGAATATTCCCTTCTTTCAACATGTTTCCTTAAAGCTTATGAGTGACAACGTTCAATACAATTCTCCAATTAAGGAGTTGGCAACGGCCGTATGCGAAACATCACTCAACTTTAGAATCGGGATCGAGTCCATATGAATTGTAGAATGAATTTACTAAAGCTCGTATTTCAAATCACAAGAGTAAACGTGTTGTATAAACATTTAATAAATAGGAGGGGGGTAATGGATTCACCACAACAAAAACATTTTTTAGCGGCAATAAATAGACACATTAATAAAGAGTGCTAAAGTCATTACTGACATTAGTTAAGTATCATTTGTCGCTAAAGGCTTTAGGGAGATATACAAAGAGTGTTAATTACCGCTAAAAATACATATTTAATAGCAATTAAGCTATTGTCGTTAATTAATTGCTGCTAAAAATCATTAATTTTTAGATTAAAACTGAAGAAATCAATAGATACATACAATCTTAAGATCATTTAGTCACTATCCAATCAATATCAAACACCCTTCATACCTAGAAGAGAATTTAACTACCCATAATTAAAGAGAGAGATATTATATCAAAGGAGAATTTCTTTATTCCATTCATCACAATCAATTATATAGTTGTAGTTTACAATATTATGCTTTCCACATATATTATTTAAGTTGGAATAAAGAATTTAACATTGGGGTGGGGATGGAGGTAAATATGACCTCAATATATAACTATAAGGTCTTGTATATGCAAAAAAAAAAAGTATAATAAAAAGTAAATAGAATTTATTTCTGATAGCTAGTACAAAAATAATAATGACTCTTTTTCCGATAAATAAAAGTTTAAGTTAAGTGATTACAAGTGAAGTTAATTGGAACACAATAAGAGAAAATACACCCCAATAACCACTTTTCACTCTACTATTTAAGTTATATTCAATTTTTTCAGATTATTTCCTTTATGGCCGATAGTTCAAAATATTTGAAATTTGCTTGCATAAATAATATGTCAAATTTTTCGAAGTTTGGCCTTGACAAGCATGACATCAGTATATATCTAAAGAGGTTAAACTTATAAACTATGCTTGAAAAGTAATTAAGAAAACATAAGTACATATTGATGATAGCCTGAATAATTAATAATCTTTTATTTACAGTTTACAGAACAAGTAAAAAGGAAATATAGAAGTCTATATTATAAAGAAAAATTAGTATCATGACTATAAATGAAGAGAAGTATCAACATCAGAGTTTCCAAATTTATGTTTTGGACTAAAACTTGACCAAAACTTTTGTGTTTTCATAACTCTTAAACCTGTTTGATTGTTGTTATTATTCAAGCTAAGTCCAAGTGATATATTTTGATCTTTTTCATGTGTTATAATTAGCCGTTGATCACGTTGTAATCCTTGATTAGAAGTTACATAATTCTTGTTTGAAATCTTGATCACTTGAGCCTCTGGGAACAATTTCAGTGTCTTGTCCTCTCTTTGTTCTCTTGCTCTTTCTAATTGTCTGAATCTTTCTTGTAAAAGTGCAATGGATGGACCTGCTCCAACATTAGTATCATTATTATTATTATTATTCGGCCTTCCCATCGATCAATTTTAGGAGGGAGGAAAAAAAATGTTTGATATATTTTTGCTTGTTTTGAACAACTTTTTGCATATGTGTGTATATATAGAGGAGAAGTTGTAGCTAAGTTGTTAGCTTTGTTTATTGAAATTTCAGTCTTTGACGTATTAAGGAGGCGAATCGGACGACTAAGGAAGAAAATACAAGAAGAAATGTTATAATTTGATTATGTTATTTTGATGTGTGTTGAAGGCATAATGGAGGATTTTTTTTGGAAGAGGAAAATGGTGAGGAGAAATGTACAAAAGATTGATGTATGTTAGTGTTTGGAAGAGAGTATTTGAAGGATAAAAGGGTTAGGTATTGTTACGTCTGTTTTGTTTTTTTTAATATGTTTTTGTTTTGAGGGGTTGTTAGTTTTATTATTTCTTATCTTATGACTTCACATCCATGATTTATTTTTTGTTGTGATGTAATGGAGAAAGCCATGTACTAAAGACAAACTTTGTACTGGTTATCTTTTATGGAGTTTTGTTTGCGTGAATGAACTTTTTTTTTCTTTTTTTCTGATGATTGTAGGGAGAATTCAATCAAAGATATCGCGGGTATTCGTGGAATTAGTCGAGGTGCAGTAAGTTACCTCACTGGTCACATAAATTAATCGTCGAATTGAACCAACAAATGGGTGAATTTCAAGATCGTGCCTTAATGGATCATCAACTTCACTTCAAGAAAAGCCAAATGTGTAGTTATTCATCTAACCAAGACACCGCGATTATATAAAAACAAAAAATAAAAGCCTTCTAGTTGAACCATATTGCTTCTTTTTTTTCTGATTTAAGTATTGGTTGGCAGTTACACGATACAAGTAGAGAAGCCAAGAATTTCGTAAGATTCTTCAAGAGTTAATACGCATGAAAAGTAAATTTAACAGTTAACTCATATTCACTATACAATTTTTTGACGAAAGGATATTAAATTAACCGCCCTTTGCAAGCGTAGCTCAAACCCCATCCAATACTTGTACCAATGGGAAGTAACAAGAAATCCGGAGAAATAAATCAAAGTACATGCAAACTAACTCAAACACCGCAGTTATAAAGCATAGAAAGTACCACAGATCAAGAGCAGAGCCCAGACTCTCAATATTGTTCAGTTGATCTTTTCCTACTCTTGTTAACTACTCTTTATATTTACTTTAAAATAAAAGGTAAAATATGGTTGTCGTTGCATACACAATAAGATACTTTTTTTGTCAATATTTTTGCCTTCATCTTCCTGGTTTTTTCTAGATAATAAAATACTCTTCTCTCTTGATGCATACAGCAGTATTAAATAAAATTGAAGGACTGATGGATGTCATTGAAAATTGACATGCCTCCAACTACAAAAGTATAAAATTCACAAAAATCTCATTCATTAGAGACAATATATTAGTCATCTATCATGGCATTATGAGCTACAAGTACTGTACATTTGAATATAAGACAAGATTGGGCTGCATGATTTGGATCTCTTTTTGAGACCCCATTCTGTTGGTACTATTTAAGAAAGTTACAGGAACTCCACTTTTTTTTTCTTTTTGGCTTTCACTGACTCACTCGTGTAACCCTACAAGTGGGGTCTTGTGTACCCTGACCTTATCCCTACCTTGTGAAGGTGGTAGAGACGTTTCTGAAAGGCCCTTGGTTCACTGTTAACATTATGTCAAATATTTGGCATATCTTAATGCTGAATGAATACATTGAATGTAACCCAAAGTGATCATAAGTTAATCATTATGCAAGTTGATCCAAATAGCATCGTTATCGAAAATAAATAAATAAAAATAGAACATAGCACAAAAGAGAACCAAAAAAGTTGTGTGAAGATACCTTATTATCTGCAATTATGACTGAACAATACAAATACTACAACATCCTCTCAACTCTAAATCAATTGCCATGTATTTCTTAAGTATTCAACTCAGAGACCAAAGATCTATCTACATAAAACTGCGCTGTTACACCTACATGCTAATTCCAAAAATCGACTGCACTCTAGTTTAATAAAATGAATCTTGTGTTAGAGAAGAAAAACAAGAGGGGAAAAATGAAACCTTTTGGCCGGGGGTGTATGTGTTGAAAAATCAATATGGCTGCTCTAGTCAGTACCTTCAGGTCTGATTCCTACTTTGCTGGACATGTAAAATGCCATCAGCAGGTGAGAATTGACAACTATCAAAACGTATCCTGCAAAAGAACAAAGTAAACCCAGATTAATTTCCATCCGAACACCAAAGGATATCAGTGCACTGAGGAGAGTTGTCGATCTCCCTGCTTCTTAATATATAAAAGTAGTACATTTTTTAAGGATCCGACAGGAGTGTGGCATTATTTTTGGAGAGTCGGAGCAACATAGCAAATCAACCGTGCAAATTTGAAAAAATCATTCATTTTCATGTTTTACCTTCACATTTCTTTTTCCTTTCTCCAATTTCATGAACACAGCTACAAGTTTTTGGATCAGTGAAGAGCACACAGAGGCATCCTTAAGAAATGTCAAGAGGTCCCTAGATGTCTATATGTTGAAAGTTACCTAGTTTCTTTCCTTAATCTTCACGTTAGGTTCCATTTTAATTGGGCAATATACAGAATTAGATAGACAGGCAAGAGAATGTATAATGGATTTTAATCATACCCCCTAGCCAACAACTTACCATCTCCTTCCCCTTCACATCCCCAAATACCAAAAACATCAATTTCTTCTCATCAAAATTTCATGTATATACACCTAAGGAAATCAAAGCAAGAGGAACTTTGAAGCACCAGGAGAGAAATGGAAAATGAAAACAAGATAACTAGAACAAAAGGCTTCAGAGAAGAAAAGAGCAAGACTACAAAAAATTTCCATGTGCAAGTTGTGCTCCAGCTATTCAGATTATCAAATTCTTCTCATTCCTTCTTCTCCTTCTTTTACCTCTACGGCTTTACACTGATTATATAGGTGCTTCATTTTGAGTTTTCTAGGCACTTCATGGATAATACAAGTACGTTGATGATTATCCCTATTACTAATACTGGACACTAGTAGAGGAGTTGAAATGATAAGACGTATGTAAATTATAAAAACAAGTCAAAGTAGATTGTCCCACACTAGCACTTCCGGTAGTAAAACTAATTTTCCAGTGGAAATCTACAAATTCTAAGAAAATCAAGTTTTATTTATGTAAATGTGAAAACCCCATATATAAAAGTGGTATGGAAAAGTAAAGTACAACAACAACATACCCAGTATCATCCCACAAATGAGTTCTGGGAGGGTAGGATGTATGGAAACCTTACCCCTGCCTTTGTGTGGTAGAGAGGTTGTTTCTAGTAGACCCTCGGCACTGAAAAGCAGAGTACGTAGAGAGGAAAAAAAAGAAGACTTCCTACAAGGAGTATCCAATCATCTAACAATAAACGGTGTCCGCCAAGGTACTCCAAACTTCTATGAAACAACAAAAGTGATCATCTGATATCTAAAAACAAACTTTCAATCTCGAAAATCTGATTTTTCTCTCCAAATGTCATGAGCACAAATAAGCAACTTCCCAAGGTTTTTTTCTTCTCTTCCTTCTAGTTGGCCGACTTAAAAACAAACCTTTCAATTGCTGACTTTACCTATTTAATACCAAACAGGCTCCGAATCGTGGAGTCCAAGCTCTTATTCTTCTAACTGCCTGATGTTAAAACAAGTCTTTAACAATTGCCGACATTACCTATTCAGTACCAAACAGGTTCCATTCGACCACCAATTGTTGTTGAAACTGACAGAGAAACAGTAAGTGGATCACATCTTTCCACTACCATATAACACCAACTGAAATGAGTGATATTCCTCTTCCTCAGATTCTCGGTAGTAAAGATGACCCCCAAGCTTCCAACCAGATGAAGAAAAAAAGTTTTATTTGCATCCTTGGTACCATACTGAGGAATACAGAAAGGCCCTGTCTCATCCTTCACAGTAATCTATGAGAGAGAGACAAAACTGTGAAAATCCTTTGTTCTGTTCTTCTCACTTCCAGGACCTCTAACCTCGGTGAAATTCTCTGCTTGTGCACAGTACCTCAAGTAAGTCATGGAGTAAATTTGCTAGTGGCTCAGCCTTCCTTAATTTTCTTCCATTTAAAAAAAGTTAAATAAAGATGTCCCTCTTTTTATTATGTTACCAAGGTTTTCTCAGTTTCTCTTATGGTACCAAACAGAAGGAATATGTCTGTTAGGGTCAACTTGATTTCTGACTTCCATTTTAGGCTGGTAGAATTTTTTTTGAAAATTAGGCTGGTGGAGCTTTTCAAAGGGTACGTGTAAATATATGAGTGGTCCAACTTTTCAAAAGTTACACTCTCGCAGCTATCAGGGGCGTGTACCCCAATGTCGTCAGCCCACATACAATCTTTTCGAACTGTAGGGAGGTGAGCTATTTGTATTACAGAAGCATAGTCACCAGCCAATTTTTCACGGTCTCTAGTTTTCTTTGTTGACAGAGTTCGAGAATGTAGATCTTTGTCAAAAGATAGCTTGTTCGGAAGAATCATCTCAAAAGTTGGTTCAACTGTGGATTCACCTTTCTTGGTTGACTTAGATTTTTCTGAAGCCTTGCCAGAGAAAGGCTTGCAACCCGAAAGAGAAAGTGATTTTTCGCAACAAGTAATCGAAACATCTTGATGTGGAGAAGAAGGCGCAGACATGAGGAATATGGTGGGTGATTGTTAAAAGGATCGAGAAAATTGAGATTTTGTCAATAAACAACATCCAATGAAGATATGAATGTCGAGGAAGGATGAGCAAAGTCAAAAAAGGAATTTGTTGTGAGGGAGAATTTGTCAACTAAAGTAATTACATTCCCACCTCACACCAAATTCCTTTTTTGACTTTGCTCATCCTTCCTCGACATTCATATCTACATTGGATGTTTATTGACAAAATTTTAATTTTCTCGATCCTTTTAACAATCACCCACCATATTCCTCATGTCTGTGCGTTCTTTTCCACATCAAAATGTTTCGATTACTTGTTGCGAAAAGTCACTTTCTCTTTCGGGTTGCAAGCCTTTCTCTGACAAGGTTTCAGAAAAATCCAAATCAACCAAGAAAGGTGAATCCACAGTTGAACCAACTTTTGAGATGATTCTTCCGAACAAGCTATCTTTTGACAAAGATCTACATTCTCGAACTCTGTCAACAAAGAAAACTAGAGACCGTGAAAAATTGGCTGGTGACTATGCTTCTGTAATACAAATAGCTCACCTCCCTACAGTTCGAAAAGATTGTATGTGGGCTGACGACATTGGGTACACGCCCCTGATAGCTGCGAGAGAGTGACTTTTGAAAAGTTGGACCACTCATATATTTACACGTACCCATTCACCCATCCTTGGTATCATACTGAGGAGTACAGAAAGGCCCTGTCTCATCCTTCTCAGTAATCTATAAGAGAGAGAGAGAGAGAGAGAGAGAGAGAGAGAAGAAACTGTAGAAATCCTTTGTTCTGTTCAGAGAGAGAGAGAGAGAGAGAGAGAGAGAGAGAGAGAGAGAGAGAGAGAGAGAGAGAGAGAGAGAGAGAGAGAGAGAGAGAGAGAGAGAGAGAGAGAGAGAGAGAGAGAGAGAGAGAGAGAGAGAGAGAGAGAGAGAGAGAGAAAACTGTGAAAATCCTTTGTTCTGTTCTTCTCACTTCCAGGACCTCTAACCTCGGTGAAATTCTTTGCTTGTGCATAGTACCTCAAGTAAGTCATGGAGTAAATTTGCTAGTGGCTCAGCTTTCCTTAATTTTCTTCCATTTAAAAAAAAAAAGTAAATAAAGATATCCCTCTTTTAATTTTGTTACCAAGTTTTTCTCAGTTTCTCTTATGGTACCAAACAGAAGGAATATGTCTGTTAGGGTCAACTTGATTTCAGACTTCAATTTTATGCTGGTAGAATTATTTTATTTATTTTTTTGAGAATTAGGCTGGTAGAATTTTTGAACCACATAAAACTCTCGGATCCAATTTTAGCCTTGATTCATCTCATACTGAGCCCAACTTCTGTAAGTAGAAAAGTGTCACGAAACCCACTTAGGCTTCTCAACTTGTTTACACCCCTCTATTGCAAACATTTACAACTCTAATTAGTTTCTCAGAGTCAAAAGTGAGGCTATAAAACAATTTACAAATATCCATAATGGTGCCAAAGGATCACATGTTTTTTTCTTCTTAGAGACAATAAACAAATACAACATTTATAGTTAATGACTAATGGTTGCCTAGATTGCTGGACGAGAGAAGGAATAATAGGAATGAAAACTGATAAGTGTGTGAGAACTACAGGAAGCACAAAGGGAAAATAAGAAATAGATGAGAAAAAAGGGCAGTCCCGTGCAAAAAAGCTCCCATTATGCATGGGGCGGTGAAGGGCCGGACCACAAGGGTTATTGTACGCAGCTTACCCTACATTTCTGCAAGAGGTTGTTTCCACGGCTTGAGCCCGTTAACTCTTGGTCAGATGGCAGCAACTTTACCAGTTACACCAAGGCTCCCCTTCAAGAACGGAATTAGAGAAAAATGAAAATAGCAGTGTTGTTAAAGGCTAGTATTTTATCGCTTAAAAGCAATGGGTTATAGTTGTATGGTGAAGCCATACACTTCAGAGAACATGGGCATAGTTGGATCGGTGATCCAACTGACCGATCCAACTGAGTAGCGATGAGTTCTTGTTTTTGACAAAGGTAGCGATGAGTTCTTTGAATCTCAACTTTGAGGATTTGTACTAAAGTTAGCATCATTGTACATCGGACGCTGAAATTAATTATTTTAATTGCAACTTGAATACTATAGAGCTAAATACATATATGTTTGGTACTCTAATTTTCCATAAATTGTGTGGTTCACTTTGCTTCACTTCTTTCCTTTCACTTCAAGCCTCATAAACCTTGCGGCCCTTTTGCGTTTTTCCTTTTTGAAAACACTGGAAAATAGTTCCATGAACTCGTTCACAAGAGTTAATTAAGACAAAGTGGAGAAAGACGTACAACGGTTCCACAAACTCACTTCACTAAATGTTCCAGACCATTTCATATCAAGACTAGCTAATAAGCAACTTGGAAGAAACTAAAAGAATATTAAGAAAGAGCACATCATAAAACCTACATTTCACTAAAGTAAGGAGTTCTTAAAATTTCTTTAGTTTTACCAGAAGGGAGTGTCACAATTAAATAGTTCTTTACATTTCAAATTGAATGTTATGTTTTCAGTTTCAGTTGAGTAGACCCAGTGTTCACTTTCCAACAGCAACAACATACCCAGAGTAATCCTACATGTGGGGTATGGCGAGGGTGGGCTGTGCCTAGAACTTACCCCTACCTTTAGTGGGGTAGAGAGGTCATTTCCGATAGACCCTAGGCTCAAGAAAAATTGTGTTTCAGAACACTTCCCAATAGCAAAACAACAATCTATATCATGTTACAGAAGATCTAATCGGTCTCACTTTTTTAACAGTTCCAAAACCCATACATCTAAGATAGTACACTTCCACCAAGTCAGCAACTAAAAATTCTGAAATACCCCTTGGTACATGTTATAGAACTTCTACAGTTAGTTTGGGACTCTAATGGAGTCCTAGAGAAAAACAATTGCATCAACTAACTTAACCGATCTTAGCTACATTTATGACAAATTCCCCAACCATTTTAAAATTCCCCCAAACAGACATCTTCCCTTGTATGGAGACAAAATATCTAGAGGTAACAAGTCTTTGATACTAAGATCCACTTCACTCTTCCTTACACAACCTACTCCCTCTATTCCTTTTTACTTGTCCCTTGTTAATTCGGCACTCCCCTTAAGAAACTATTTATTACAAGTTTGTTTACTAAATTATTTTAATTTAATATGCTTTGGAAATCTAAGTTTGATTACTTGTTCTTTATTTATTTTTTATAAAGGTAACCTAGATTACTAGTACTTTATGTAACGCCTCGAAGATAACGGCAATACTGAAAGAAAGTAATGAATCTCTCTTGATTTGCTAAAATGGACAAGAAAAAAGGAAAAACTATGTTTAGTATAAGGGGCAAGTAAAAAGGAATGGAGGGTACATAAGTCAGTTAAGTGATAATGTGGCCACTTCAACCGTCTGCTTCTTTTGAATGCTACTCATCTATAGCTACATTATGAACTACCACATCCACAAGTGAGATGAAGAAATTCACTAGAATTCATTCTGAAGCTTTACCCTCCACCTCCACCCAGTCTATAAAGCAAAAGATTTTGAAAGAAAGGAAAAGAAAAACAAATATTGCAGTCATTGTTTTCTCCCTTAACATCCAAAAAATATATCATAGAAAAACAATTCCTTAGCACTTCTTGTGCGTCAAAGCTAGAAGTTTTCAGAAGAGATCTTTTATTTTTGTCTCTCTAAAGACTTTCCTATCTTCTACCTTGCAAGACGTTTGATCCACAAATCCAAAGTAACTTTGCTATTTATTTTTTAATAGTAACAAAGATATACTGCCAGGCGCCAGCTTGTGCACACCTCAACTAATTCTCTAAGGAACCTACTTCACTCCACAAATACAGATACGGGGAGATAATTTTAACAACCAATGCTAGCACAGATACAAGACAACTTTGACCACCAAGGCGGCAGATAGGAAGAATTCATTCGCTGCTGGGATACAAACCTTAACCTCTGTTCCCAAAGTTGCTACTCCGACTTTTTGGGTGCAATTGCACAGATAGCCAATTTTGGGATACCCATTGAAGCCACAGCCTAAGTTCATAAAGTTTTGTAAGTTTAGACACTTCAGACTGAAGTTGCAAAAAATCGTGTTTGAAATTACAAATTTGTCTGAAGTTTGGTATTGCTTGTGCAAGCAAACATCCGACATATGCGTCAAAAGTTTGACTTGTCAAGACCAAACTTCAAATATGTATATCTGAAGTTTGAACTACCAATACCTCCAGTTTCTACATATTTGTTCAAAACAAAAAATAGTTTTTCTGAAATTTGAACTACCAATTTTCATCCCTGCCTAAAGTTACCAGTTTCAGAAAAAAAAAAAAATCATCCCTGCCAATGTTTCCCAGCTTTTCCAACAACATCCACTTGATTAGAACAAACTGTTCATATGCGGAATTCAAGACTCACTTCTTCAAGCCTGCAACAATGGTGATTTTTAGATGGTGTTGTAATTTACTCCCAGATATCTTGGATATAAGAGTTAACGGATTAGTTCTTTTATGGTTTTGATAGGCTTTGATTCAACACGTTATACTTTATTGATGTAAAATAAATTCAAAAAACACTATTATACAACAACTAAGAAGAAGAAGAAAAGACAGAAGAGCGTCCAAGTAGGCTGCCCCATGAACTAGTAGAATCTCTTCTTCTACTTTTTGAATCATTTCAACCCAAACCATTAAAACCAACACACAGCTTTCTGTATATTAAAAGGAAAAATATGAATGATCAATCTGGCGCGCTCTATCATCTATGGTTTTACACAAAATCAAATTTCCAAAATGAACGCTTCACACTTCAATCTAGAGAAGGTTCACCATAGGTTGGACTTCCTCAGACGCCCCAGATTGATAAATAGGGAATAGATTTCTCCAAAATCATCTCATATGAGCCACTCTCCAGGGATGATAATCATGTGAATGGGGTTCACAGACACAAGAAAACCCTTGTATCTTTGAAGATTCCCATACTGCAATAAAAAGATAAATGCAAGTGTTGGAGGCTACATTATGAAGGAGCTTTGTTGAGCCATGTAGAATAAATGTAGTTATCCCACTTGACCTGTGACTTCAACAAATGCAGTCTATCTTATCTGGGTTTTAAATATTTGGAATTAAGCATTTGATAGCATTTAACTTCTTTAATACTGAACAAGCAAGCCTTATACTGCTTGATACATTTTTCTCCACCAACTCTTAGGAGTTATTTTTTTTTTTTTTTTGAAACGGTTAACTCTTAGGAGTTATTAGGGGTGTAAACTGCTGAGATTCAACATTCAAGCTAGCAACCAAAATAATCACCACAACTAAAATTTTCTTTCTCTTAAAATGTTGCTGCTTTCCTTCTAAATGATTAGTTTGATACAAAACAGGCTGATATTTAAAATAAAAGGGGATGAGATTGAGATGCAGCACTGTTCATCAATTCCAGCGAAAGATAAGTCAGCAGATATAATTAGAGTTTTATAGATCAAGGGAGAACACATTTCTTCTTCAGCTTTTACCACTACATTGAGAATGAAATATGCTAATTATCTTATTCTTAAGACATGCTTCACTTAAACTTCATTAAGAAGCATGATTGTGGTGGAGTGGGGAGGAAATCCATATGAACGGTGAACCCCAAAGCAAAAAGTGCAAAAGACAACTACCTATTCAGATTATTTGTATCAAGAAGTTAATATGAAAATACTAACATGTCGGGATACATGACGAACAGACTGCTGCTATTGTTTATTATCAGCGAAACTTTGATAATCTTTAAAGCTATCAATTCTAAATGAATTCTCTTGTTTTTATGCTTGATGACCAAGTCTCAGAAATTCTAAAAGCAGAAGGAACTTAATTTCTTGCTACTACGAAAACTTGAGCAAAAAATGAAAACAAGGGTTTTAAAGGCAATCTCACTCACCTTGTGCACTTGACCTGTAAAAGGTCAGTTCCTTCATCATGAAGCTCAGCAACAACTCAGCTTACCAGCATTCACTGAAACAGAAGATTTTTTTCAGCTTAGCTTCCTCTTCAATCGAGCTTCAGCGAGAGCAGTTGAAGAAACCATAGATGAGAGGCTATTGTAAGATTAGAAATCAACTCACTTATTTCTGCTTTCTGGAGCTGCAGATCAATTCTCAAAAAATCATTTGACACGTATTAATTAACCATCTAGTTTGGACAACTCTCTTGCCAAGATGACATATGTCTGGAAACTAATATTGCAGCTCTTGGATTCCATGACATGAAGAAGCTTCATGCACAATTCAGATTCTCTCTCCTTGAGTAAACCATCAATCAGGATGGTCCAAACAATCTCATCATTGTTCCACTTTTTCCCAAGCATGTTTTCAAATAGAACTTCAACTTCTTTTAGTCGGCTACTTCTACAGAGAGCACAAATGAGTGATTGATAAATTGACAAAGGAGGTCGAAAACCTTGTTGAATCAATGAATCAAATATTTCCAAAGCGGCATCCACTTTTAAATTGTTGCAATAAGAAACTAAAAGAGAGCAATATGCTGCACTAGTAGGACTGAAGCCTTTCTCTCTCATATGTTCAATCAACTGGTCTGCCTCATAAGTTTTACCATCTCTATACAGACCAAGAATTAAAGTGCAATATGTGTCTTCATTCGGCTCACAACCAATTTCCGACATTCTATTTAGTAGAGTACATAACAGTTCAATACTAACATCATTCTTGCTAGCTGTGCTACTATACACTGTTTCACGCTTGACGGAGACCTTCCCTGAAATCAACTCATGTTCCTTTTGCAATCCTTTCAACAACACACCAAAGGTTCTATAATTTGGTTGACAACCCTTATCAACCATCTGGCGAAGAAGTAAAAGCGCATGATCTAGTCTATCCAATGCTACAAAACCATCAATTAGTGAAGTGTAAGTCACATAATCAGGAGCTAATCCTTTTTTCTCCATTTCTCTGAGTAAGCTCTCTGCTTTATCAGCCTGACCTTCAAGACATAAGCCGTAGATTAGCGAACTGTAAGTGTACAGGTTCGGCATGCAATTTCTTCTCTCCATATCATGCAAAATCTCAAATGCAAGATGAGTTTCACCATTCCTACAAAGACCATCAATCAAAGTTGAGTAGGTGATTACATTTGGGAGCAGTTCACTTTCTGCCAGCTTATTACATAGTCTTTTTACTTCCAAAAGCCTGTTTTTTTTGGACAAACCATTTATGATAGCATTGTAAGTTTCAATGCCTGGACTGCAACCACTCTCTTCCATCCTTTTAAGTAATGCAAGTGCATCATCTACTTTCTCTTCCTTCGAGAGACCATCAATTAGAGCTGTATAGTTTACCTTGTTTGGACTTAAACCATTCTTTATCATTTCCTGAAAGAGAGCCGAAGCTAAATCAAGCTTGCCCCTCTTGCAGAAACCAGAAATAAGTTCGGCATAAGTCCATTCATCAGCTTTACATCCATTATTCTTCATCAAATCCAGCAGTCTCATAGCATTGTCCAGAAAGCCCCGTTTAAGGTAGCCATTAATGAGGGTATTATAAGTAATCACTGTTGGAGCCGGACCCACCTTTAGCATTTCACTAAGTAAAACCATTGCCCTTTCAATATTCCCAACCAAGCATAATCCATGGATCAGTGCATTGCAAGTTATAGTGTTGGGTTTGTATCCATGTGCTTCAATCCAACGGAAAATATTAAAAGCTCTGTCTATATTTTTTGCTCTACACAATTCAGTTATCAATATATTGAATGTAACCATAGTTGGGAGCAAACCTTTTCTCAACATGTCGTGATACAATCCAATTGCCACTTCAAGGAGTCCAGATTGAGACAGTCCACTAATTAGAGCTGTATATGTCTGGACATTTGGTTCACATCCCCTCTTTCTCATGTTCACTACAAGATCAACAGCCTCTTTCTCACGTCCAACTGCACACAAGGAACTAACTGGAACTGTGTATGTATACACAGTGGGCTCAATACCTTTTTCAATCATCTCGTCAAGCATATCCATAGCCTCATCGACTCTCCCCTCCGAACAAAGTCCATTTATAAGAGTAGTATAAGTTGCTGCATTCGGATCTATTCCATCCTGAACCATCCGATCAAATACCACAAATGCTGCATCCAAGTCCCTGTTCCTACAATGCCCCAGAATCAGAGATGTATATGTAAACACATCGGGACTCAATTCCCGCTGATAAATATGACTCATTATCATCTTGGCCTCTTCAACTCTCCCTTTCTTGCACAATAGGTTTATCATAGTGTTAAAAGTTAATAAACTCGGCACCGTTCCACTGCTCATGATTTCTTGATAAGCACTCTTAGCTGCCTCAACCATCTCAAACTTACCCAATTGAATCAACAAAGTATTAAAGCTATACAAAGTATACCCAAGACCTTTTCTGCTAAGTTCACTTAAATACTCAATAACCCATTTTATTTCCTCCTGGTTTCTACAACCTTTGATCATCAATATCTTCACATGATCAGCAGGAGTAAATTTCTTATCAAAAACAAGCCTATTCAACATGGAAACATAACAGTTCCTATCATGTTTGTAAAAATGCCTCTTAGAAACCCAGTAAAAAAACTGCAAAGCTACTTCAGTATTTTCATGGATCTCAACGAGTTTTGCCACGTGTGGGGGTCTTACTATGGAGCTCAATGACTGAAGCTCTCCATTTGTCTGCCATTGCAGCCGAGGATTAGACAAAATATCCGATACCTTAGAAACAATAAACAAAAGCCTCTTACTTTCCTCTGTTTGTATGGACTCAGATTGATCAAAAAGATCGGGTTTTGATGAAAATTGAAGACGACCCAGATAAGTAAAACCCCTGAACTTGCTCCTTCGATGCGGATTTAAGGAATAGAGAAATATGGGTTTGAGGGGCTTTACCATTTCGAGCAGTGAATGTGAGGATAACAGTGTGAAGAGTTCATGAAGATGGTGTGGGATTGATCAGAAGAAAATGGTGGAGTGTTGATGTGTTGAGTCATTGGTGAACGTGGTCATGAGGAGACCACAACAGAAATGGTGGAAGAGAGGAGAATATAGGGAAGGGGGGGCTGCGTAGGTGCAAATGCAATGGCATCAAACCTCAGTAGCCAAAGCCCAAAAGGGCCCCCAATGGCTTGCTTTTGAGGTTTTGGACTATAAAAGATTTTAGGGTTATTCTCAGATTTCCAAAAATATTCTGGGCAAGATGATGAATGGTGTTTGATCAAAGATTTTCCTTTGGTTTGGTGGTTGGTTAGAGTTATGCTCGTATTTGTGAGATTGAGATTATTAATGAGTAAATTTATATATTCATAATATCGTATGCATGTATTAATTATGCATAAAGTATTCGTTATTTCATTTTTTTGTTCTTTTTAAAACAATAAATAGATTTTCGCATAACTTATAGTATATGTATTAGTTATGTGGATTTTTAAAATGTTAAGCAAATGTTATGTTAATTTTATATATGGATAACTTGTTTTTTATTCGAAAAAGACTCATATATGTCATTGAACTTTAAGAAAAGTCTCATATATGTCATCATTTAAACGTTTGGTTCATCTATGTTATTTCCGTTTGAAAAAAAGGTTCATTCATGTCATTATTTGTTAACAAATAATAGCATGAATGAGCCTTTTATCAAATAAAAATGCATAAATGACCAAACTTTTAATGGATGACCAAGATGAGCCTTTTTTTAAAGTTTGATGACATATTTAAACACTTTCCCTTTTTTATATCGAATAAATTATATAAAAATGTATACATAAATGACTTGGTATTTGATATTCAGTACCAAACGATCCCGTAAACATCATCTTTTACACTATCACGATATTCATGCTATTACTGATAGCAAAGAAGACATCAACATTAGCTTGATAGATTTAAGAAAAAAATGAATTTGAATTATTAAAGTCCTATGATTATATAGAGTAATGTTATCTTTTTTGACATAAATACTCTAATACTTCCTCTATTCAACATTATTTGTTTATGGCGAAATGGTCTAATAGACCCCTGTACTTGTATGATTTTGTATTGTGAACCCTTCTACTTAACTCTTTATCAATTGAACCCTTAAACTTAATAAAACACAATTTATCAAACCCCTCTGACCATTGACTAGGCTTATGTGGCATCAATATGGTTGAGTTGGCAAAAGTGCGTGAATTCACTCTCGTTAAGGCGAGTGATATCCTATTTAAGTTTTTTTTTAAATATAAATATAAAAATAAAAATAAAAATAAAAAAAACAACAAAATAAAAAACTTTTTTAAAAAATAACTAAAAAAGGCTTTCTTCCGCCAACCGGTTCACCTCCATTTTTGGCCATCTCCATCCCTGTCCAATCCATTTTTCTTTCTTCTTCGCACTTTTGTCATCTTCTTTAGCAGATCTTCGCATTGGCACCTAGAGAGAGACGACGCAGGTCAGTGGAAGAAGAACGAGACGGGTGAGGGTGGGATCTGGTCACGACAGTGAAGAGGTTTTTCGATCAGATCTGGTGGCTATGGTGCGACAGAGATGAAGATGGGTGAGGAAGAAAGCACGTATGGTCGCCGGCAAGAGTTGTGACGACGACTGAGACGGCAGCGAGGAGCCTCCTAGCATATTTGTACGCTGGAGGCAGTAAGGAGTTTCTTGGCCTTTTGATACGCTGAGAGGATGGAGAGCATAACGGTCGGTAATGGTGAGGGGCAAGGAGCTTGTGCGGCGGCTTAGGGTTTCTGGATTTGTGGAGGTTAGAGAAGGAGGAAAGAAAATGGTGAGGGTGTGCGATGAAGATGGAGGTTGGTGGGGGAGATCGTATTTGTGGTCTTGCCGGCAAGAGGAGCGGCAACAGTAGCGAATTTTTCCGGCAGTTGGGCCATTTCACGGTGAAAATGGAAGATGATGTGAGGAGACCCAAACTTTTAATTTAAAATAATAAATTAAAATTTAATTTGTCAAAATTGCATCAAAACTTTATGATTTTTCTTTGTCAAAAAATAAATTATTATAAAAATAAAAAATGATGTGGCAAATTTTATCTGACATGGCTTGTGACATCAGCGCGATTGAGAATCACGATGAGTTGAAAGGGTTCAATAGGTTGAGTTTAGATGGGTTCAGGGGTCTAAATGACAAAGAGGTAAGTAGAAGGATTCACAATACAAACGCATACAAGTACAAAGGTCCACCAGATCATTTTGCCTTTGTTTATTGTTGACTTTACACATTCTTAAAAAAACTATAAATAGAAAGATAATCTTATAATATCACCTTTTGAATATACTGTGTTTACTTTTACTTGTCATTTATTTCTAAAATAGATTTTACCCTCGACATTAAAAAAACTATAAATAGAAGGATAATAATTTTTTCCATGTTTTACCCTCGACATTAAATACTTATTTTTCAAATTATTTTTTTAAGACATTTTAATAGGAATAGTTTGGTAAAATACATATTTCAATAATTATTTTCTTAATGGGTGTGTCAAGTCAAAGTTTGACAAGTAAAAGTGAACAGAGGGAGTAATAAATACAATACCTTGAAAATGTAATAAGAAAATTACTATAATTAATGCCAAGGATAAATTAAAAATTAAATGTGAATTATTTATTGATTTTATGTGGACAAATATTATTGAATATTTTAAAATAATATAATTGACAATCATTATTGAACGGAGAAAGTATATTTTTTACTAAATCCCTTAGACAAATCGACATGACACTTGAAAAGAAGTTAACACATATTACAAGAGAAGAAAGTGAAACTAATTAATATTTCTCGGGATCATTATAATTGACAATCATTATTAAACGGAGAAAGTATATTTTTTACTGAATCTCTTAGACAAATTGACATGACACTTGAAAAGAAGTTAAACACGGTATTAATTAAAAGAGAAGAAAGTGAAGCTAATTAATATTGCTCGGGATCACTTTTTCTATTTGAACTCCTACATTTTACTGAATTTTTGAAATATAATATAGTGGATGACTTCTACTATCCAGACTCAAAAAGTAAAAGTATTTATCTTGATAAAAAAAAATTAGAATAAATATTGTGAGTAATTTAAAAAATAAAGATGTGCTACATGTTCATATTCAACATATTATTGAAAATTTTGAGGTGTTAATCTTATTTGTGGGTCATAATTAAGTGGAATTGAAGCGAATGCTATTGATAAAGGTCGTGGTGAAAGTAGTAAGTACTCCATCATTCTTAAATAAAAGTCTTGGATTTGAGTTATATACGGAATTGAACATCAGATAGAAAACAAAAAAAAGTGAATATTGCATCTAGGACAATAAATGGTGAAAATAATAAAAATATAAATATTGGAGGTAGAGATAACATAAAAGAGACTGCATAGAGTTAATAAGTTGTTATTTGTTTACACAAAAATTTCATAACATACAAAAGATACTAGTAAGAGCAATGACACTTATATATATCAATATGTATAAGAATTGAAATTTTAATCTCAGATTCAAAATACTGGAAGGATAGAAAATCTAACTTACTATATATTACTAGGAAGAAAAAAAGACTCAAAGCTCATTTAAGCCAAACAAAAGAGAAGCACAAATTTTCAAATTCGAAATAATTACATAAAAGGCAACAAGGTGATTCGTATAATAACAACTGAAAGATCCAATAAAATCACAACAAATGAAAGTAAAGTTTTTGATGAAATGTTCATCATCAAAACAATTACGAGAGTTTGCAATTAAATACACTTAAAGGATATATAAGTAGAAAAAGCTAACAGTTTGAATTGTTTTAATCTGATAAACTTGGTAACTTTAGTATTTTGAACTCCTTTGTAATAACCGATAGTTTTACCTCAAATAGTGAAGGTACTAACCCTAACCATCCACCAACAAGGGTTGTGATGGAGTGGTAAGCACTCCTTCATCCTTAATCAGAGGTCTCGGGTTTGAGTCTCCTGGGTACGGAGTCGCCTTTGTTAGGGAGTGTTTTACCCTCCTAATATGGGATTTCCCAGTGTGAATCCGAATTTAGTCAAGCTCCAGTATGAATACGTACGGAACATCAAATGGGAATCAAAAAATAAATAAAAATATATCCCAATCATCCACTAGTTATATAGATGTTACTATGATTGAACACCTAGTAGTAAAAGGTGCTAATAATTCGTAAATGGCAACCTAGTTTGTTAAATAAATAAATATCCTTTGCAACGAAAAAAGAAGATATAACCAAATTATCATGGCATTCCTTTCACTAGAGTATGACCACATACCATTTGAATTTATGCCAGAAAGATCCACATTAGCGAGTTACTGGTGTTTGATACCTATATTGAAGCTCGACTAAATTTAAATTTATGCCAAAAAGTTCCACACTAGAGGGTAAAATGTTTCCTATCAAAGGTGGTTCTGAACCACACACAATTAAACAACCACAAAATAATCCAGCCGTGTGAGATCAAACTAAATCATAATATATCATTCTAAAACACTAAGCATAACGACATAAAACACTAGCAGAATCAATCGTCAATCAAATACTTCAATATCAAGTGGAATTCAAAATTAGTAATTAAATTGTACGCTACGTGACATGATCAAATTACCAACATGTCTAAGGGGTACAATTAAGTTGTGTCAGAGTGTTCAAGTGGGAAAATGTATGTGATGGAGGTGTTCAAGTGAAATACTAGACTAGTTTATAAGGTTGTTTATGTATTCTGACATCTATTTATATTTTATATTAGAAATGAAAAATCTAAATCAAAAAATTAAATTATCTAAATACTCTTCTTATTAGCCTAAATATCTTATCTTATTTTATAAAAAGAGAAAACTAATTCCTACAAAAAGAAATCAATGCCTCACATACATTTTAATCTTGCTCCAAAGGGGAATTATCACTATTTAATTTCATTCACTACTAAACAGAAGAAGATAAAAGTCATTATCGAAACCAACTATCCTCAATCAATTTTTGAGGAATTTCTATCAAAAATTGACCTAAAATCATTGGTCGATTTAAGACTGTTTTGTATAAAAATAGATAATTTAATTTCTACAATACAAAAATTCACACATCAAAGGACTAAATCTGATTTTAAAAAGTCCGGCTTAGCAAAGTCAACAAAAATCTTACTCATCTTTTTACTTGTCCAATTTTGACGGTTTACTTGTCCCTTTTTATTTATTATTTTTGACAAATTAAGAAAAACAATATTTTTTACCTATTATATCCTCAATTTATTTAGAGAAGTTAATGTTTTGAAAAAAAAATAGAACAGTAAATTGATTTTGTAATTCTATCAATTAATATAGATAAAATGGTAAACTATTATGTCAGTTATTATTTACTTAATATGTGCTCCAAATTAAAAATGGACAAATAAAAAGGGACAGATGGATAATAACAATTTACATCATCAGCTCTAAATGAAAATTTATTTCAAACTATAGAGTCAAAAAAAAAAAAGTCTTTTGATTGATTTTTTTACCAGATCATAGAAAATTGGATGTTTGTTTAGCCTTTTCTTTTTGTTCTTATACAATACTTATGTAAATTAATGAAAATCTCTATGTTTTATTTTATACGCATAGAATGTGAAATATAGATATATTTATAATGTGTGGATTAGAATATTAAAATGACAAACTTCATAATAGTGAATATATTTTTTAAACTAAAAAGTAAATAAATATCTTAAATTATACTCTATATACCAATTTGTACTATAATCAAACTAAATATCAAAACAAAAAATAATTCTATCATTTTGATTCCCACGTTACTAATTTCTGCATAGCTAATTTATGCATAACTCATCTTCAAATCAACTATCAAACACATAGATTTTCTCGTAACTTACATCCATTAGTTATGCGAGTTTTTAAATTGCAAATCAAACATCATATTAATTTATATATATATATATGAATAACTTACTTCATAAACCAACTAAGTACTTAACATGATATTACTTATACATAATTTAATATCTACATAACTCGTCTCCAAATCAACTACCAAACAACTCCTTAAAAACAGTAATCTCACGATATAATACATAATTATTTTACCTTACATTTAATAGATATATTAATTAATTAAAAAAATCAAAACTATTTGCTCCCCCTCCCTCTCTCTTTAGATAATTAATTTCATAAAATATCTTAATTAATAAAATAACTTTATGTATCTCATCCTCGGCATGGAAGAGAAGAGAATTTTCTAAGTAAAGAGTTTGAAATGGATGGTCCAAGAATACAAGTACTAGTCTACTACAAGTGGTCCACTAGATTACACCATTTATTAGTTTGACTTGTATTTTCTTTAATTTTAGGGGCGACTTAACAACCAACAACTTAACAAAATCAACATTTCATACTGCATTACTTAGAATGTGTTGAATACGAAAATGTTTTTTATATAAAAATAAATAAGTTTTTAATTTATTTTTATTTTAATATTTAATAAGTAAGCAAAAATATAATTTCATAATTTATATGCTTAGCGGAAATTTGTGTGAGTGAATGAGGGGGAAAGTAGGGGTTTAGAAGTGAGTAAGATGGTCAACATGAAAGTTGAGAGTGTTAACATAAGTCTGGAGACAATGAACTTGATAAGTTATTTATAATAGAGATAAGTCTGGAAGTGATTTTTTTTGACATTAAAGTTCAATTTACTTTTTCGATTATAAATTCTTAATCGAGTTGATGGCGAGATCGTGAACTTGATAAGTGTTAAATTAGGTCTTGGGCCTAACTCACACCCCAAAAGCTAGCTCAAAGGGAGAAGGATTGCACAAGCCTTATAAGGAGTCCACCCATCTCATTAATTACCGATGTGGGACTTTTGTCATTCTTTAACAATAAGTCACTTCATTACGTAACTTATTTTACCTTTTTTTTTTAATTTAAAAAAAAAGGACATTTTTCAAAATATTTGATTAATCCCATGAAAAAATCTCATATCCACTAGGGTATATTTGGTATGAAGAACAATATTTTTCAACAAAAATATTTTATTAGAAAAACTTACTTATCTACGGTATAATTTAGCAAACTACTATATAGATGAATTCAGATAGAAATGAAAATAAAAATATTTCGACTAAATAAACATAAAAAATATTTAAAACAAAATTTCCCAAATTGAAACAAGCACGTGAAAGACGTTATCTTGTCGTCAAGTAATTTTTATTTTTTTTTGTGGTTTGATCCAAAGTCCAATTTGGTGAGCTGATCAAATTACTCTTTTTCTAGTCAATAGTTGATTTTTAAGCTCTACATTTATATATATACTGTGTAGTTTCTTGACTATCTACACTAAAACTTTTTACTAGTAAAATTTTCAGTTCAGGGTCTGCTGGGTAAGCTGTAGATCGGTGGAGCAGCTGGTAAAGACTTAATCTTTTTGTCTTTCTTCTTTCAATTCAAGATTGTTTTTTTCAATCTGCTTTGTTTGAAATGAGTTGATGGGTGTTTTATGTTTTCTGATTAAAGGAAATTGATGGGTGTTTTGTGATATGGGTCAGTGTTTTTGTGTGTATGCCAATTGTTTTGTTTATTGTTGTGGTGGATATAGCCTGTTTGTTTGTACCTAGACTATTGTACTTAGTATTTGTGACCACCTATTAGCACAAATATCGAATAAATCTGTTCACCGAGTATTAGATAGATGGAAAGAAATGACCTTTAGTGGGATCTGAACCTGGTTTCTTTGTAGCTTAGTTGGTTGGCTATCTGAATTTTCACCTTGTTGGTGACGAGGGTTTGATTCTCCACATTGTTATCCACTCCCTATTTCCCCTACCCCAATTTTAAAAAATGGTTTCTTATCAAGTAACAATTATACCAGATGAAAAAGAAATTTAGTTTGCTATAGGTTGTTCAATTAGCTTTCTAAGAAGGAGGTTATGCATTAAGTAGGGATTGGATTTTAGTTAAGTCACAAGTCCTGTTTGTACGAGTGTTTTCTTTGCAGTAGCTTTTTGAGTTTCTGGAGGGAGGGGTTTACTGGGAATTGATGTGACCGAACCATAATTAAACCCACTGGTGCAGATATGTATCGTTAGGTATATGTTGTGTATCTTTGGCGTGGTAT
This sequence comes from Solanum tuberosum, assembly GCF_000226075.1. NCBI lineage: Eukaryota > Viridiplantae > Streptophyta > Magnoliopsida > Solanales > Solanaceae > Solanum > Solanum tuberosum. The sequence goes on along the minus strand of NW_006239345.1, from coordinate 144,844 downwards.
CGAAAGAGGATTTTATTGAAAAAATAGATTGGTGCAGTATATTTGTTGGTGTGTCATTGCTAACCAATTTGAGCTGTTGTTTAAAACTCCAAGACCTCAGGATTCACTGGATGCTTTTAGTGTCTGCTTGAATTTATGGTGAATATCATCTGTAACAACATGTGTGTTCATGGTTGTTTTCTATGGTTGTTGCAATCTGGAACCTTACTGTTTTTTCTTTTGGCGGTTGCGCATTTTGATCACTATAGTGATCTTTATGTATTTCCATCACAATAATCATGGGTCTAATAGGTCATAAATAAAGCTTTGTCTTTTCATATCAGCAATAGCTATTCCCATACAATGAATTAAAGACTTTTTATCAATTCGAAGACTAAATCACCCAATATCCTTAGACAAGTCACACACTTAATGTGATGTTTTCATGACCCAAAATGAAAATTGCTTTTTTTTCAGTGTGTGTAACACGCTTAATTTTAATTATGTTTATAGAATCTAAACACTAAGTGATCTTCCGTAATCTTTTCCTGGCTGTATGTATTTTTTCTTTTCAGGAAGTTATTGTTCTTTGCCTGAGCTACTATTTTGGAGTCGGGTGTCTTCTTCTTAATTTAGCTTGAGAATGGAAAATCATGGAAAGAAGGTGTTGCTTACTTCCAATGGTGATGACATTTGCAATAACATTGCTTACCATTTAGCTCAGAGGGGTTGCCAGTATGTACTTTCCCTGTCTCAAACATGCATAAAGTCATACTTCTATTCATACACACATACGCGCTCGTGCGCGCACACACACACACTCAGAGGTTACTGTCTGTCAGATGGAATATAGTATTGGCACTCTGATACTCACATTTCATTGGCACAATTTCTGCATAAATGACATAGCATAAACTCTAGTTAATCCTTTTGTTGATTCTACCACTTAGATTGGTTTTGATGGGAAATGAGCTCCAACTGAAGAGTGTAGCAGAGAATATAAAGCAATCTCTAAAGGGTAGCGTTGCAATAGAAGTTGTGGGATTGGATATGACGGAGGATAGAGAAACTGCTTTTGATGAAGCTGTGGACAAGGCATGGAAGATATTTGGGAAGTTGGATTCCTTGGTACACTGCTATGCTTATGAAGGTACAACCTGACCTTTATTTCAAACAAATATTGTTATTCTTTAGATACAGAAGGATATAAAATGACAATGAAATTGGTATTTGTCTTAATAAAAAAAGAAGTGGTATTTGTGTGTTCCATCCTGAGGTAAGGGTAAGGTCTGCATACTCTCTACCTTCCCTAGACCCCACTTGTGCGACTACACTGGGTATGTTGTATGTTGTTGTCTGTTCCATCCAGTATATGGTGAACCGAAAATAATTATCTGTGAAATGTGAATGGCTAACTAATTTTGTCAAATTAATGACATAATAAAAGGTTTGGCAAATCATAGAAGATTAGGACTTAATTATATGAGTGATCTTTTGATAAAAGTAGTCCTTAAATTATGAATAATAGTTGACCTACAGTCTTGATCTTGGTTTATTAACCGATTTCAAGTTTACTCGGAGGTTTTGGCCAGAGAATATAAGCATTGGGCCATTATCAAACTGACTGCAATCTATTTTTGGTCGTGACCCGTTAGAGCATTCTAATTCTGATATGCGATGAATTAGATCAAAACATCTACTGTAGCTTGGAAAAGACTTGCAATTATCTCAGGGAAGCTATTATAAAAATATAGAATTCTTTTTCGACATGAAGTGAATATATCTATACATCTTATACCTTAATTGTGAGATGATAAAATATGTCAGACACTATTCTGAAATTTAATTTGCATTGAGATGATGAAATATGGCAGACACTATTCAGAAATTTAATTTGCATTGAGAAGGATATAAAAAAAAGAAGATTAAAATAGCGGATTAAACATCTGTACAAGTGTGAACTAATTGAATATAAAAAATATTGGAATGGGTAGTACATTAGGAAAAACGCCTAAAAGATATCATGACCTTATCCCACATTCATTTTTAGCTGATCCGTTTGGTTTTATATCTTTTTGTTGATTTTCTACAGAGAACGCCATTTGTTAAACTGTGTAGTTTGAAAATTTTGTATTCTTACATAGAATATTACCTGTTTGTGTTTGATAAATGCCCTCCTTTATTGTTCCATGTTGTGAAATTCTGAGCGCATGCTTGTTGTTAACTAACTTGATAAATTGAATGAAAATCCATTATATTGAAGTAATTGTAAACACTAAATAGTACTTGAAAATCTATGATTTGTGAAATTTCTTCTTCATGGATTTGAGATCAATATACTTTCAATGTCAAGTTTCTTCTGTCTGTGGTGTAAATAATGTATGATGTTCTTCATTCATGTTTTGAGATTATTAAGTTGTTAGAAAGTGAAGACCTAACTTGGTTCTGGACTCTGGATAAACTGGTTTTCAGATCTCAAAGTCCATAGCTGTTATCATGGGGCATGTGGAAATATTTGGGCAATCCGTTGTTTCAGCTGTTTTAATCTGCTCCTTTCACTTAACTGATTTAACTTCCACCATCTTCTTAATTTTTCTCTCTTCAATATCTCAATGTTAGCAGGCCAATGGTGGACTAAGCTTTGTCAATTAAGGGCAGTGTTAGTGATGTGTGTAAAGAACACTTGTTATGTGTGTCTAGAAAACACAAGCTGCAATCCCTACATCTTTAGCGAGATAAAGCACCCAGGGACTCGTTCCCAAAATCTACTTTGTATTTAATAAAAAGCTAGTTGACAAGAGAATTTATCTTAGATATGTTAGATTGAGTGGGTCCAAAAGCTTATTAACTGATCCTATCTCATACATTTGCCATCTGAGGAACTCGTTTCTTCTAGTAACATGATTGCTTTTAGCATTATGTTATTAATTATTTTTGGTGCTTGCTGGTCTAGTGATATGGACATGCTAGTTTATAGATGCGTCATTAGGCCTTTGTTGAGAGGTGCAGCATGTTTGACATAAGCTTCTTAATACTTGTCATGCAATGAAACAGGGAAAATGCAAGATCCGCTGCAGCTAATTGATGACGAGTTCAAAAAAATTGTCAAAATAAATTTTATGGCTGGATGGTACCTGTTGAAATGTATTGGTAACAGAATGCGAGACAGTAAATCCGGAGGATCCATTGTATTTATGACCTCGATCATTGGTGCTGAGAGAGGAATATATCAAGGAGCTGCTGCTTATGGTTCATGTGCGGCTGGAATTCAGCAGCTGGTTAGGGTAAGTACCTGTTCATATTCTCTTGTATATTTCGGTGCATGATCAGATCGTGTAAGACCATATTCTATAAAATTATGTGGGACAAGAGTTAACCCATCTTCATAAACATTCGATTTATTGTTTCTCCTGTCGATCACCAGTCTTTTCCGTCTAATTACTAATTTATTCTATTAGCTATTGGTTGCTTGTCAGGACATGTTATATCATCCTGTACTGCATTATTCCTTTGAAGTTTTGGGAAAATTACCCAATTATGTGGAAGAAATAGTGAATTTTGGGAGGTATTATGTTGTTTAATATGATATATTAGTTTCTCTAAGTTTATCATCTTATTTCTCGAGCACTTTAAGTAGAACACACACCATGATATGTTCCCAGTTTTTCATTGGGGTTGTTGGGAAGTTCACTTAGCATGAGGAAAATATCAGCTTAAACTCTACCGATAAAGCTGCTTTAGCATCCGGAGCAATGCTGCCTCCGTTATATAACCATTTATTTGTGCTTAATTTGATAATAATATGTGTATATACACCTTGCTCAGTTATCTGCAATTGAATTGGGGAAGCACCAAATTAGGGTGAATGGCATAATGCGTGGCTTGCACCTCGAGGATGAGTTTCCTTTGTCAGTGGGTAAGGAGAGAGCAGAGAAGTTGACCAAGGAAGCAGCGCCTCTAAATCGATGGCTTGATGCTAAAAAGGATCTGGCTTCCACTGTCATCTATTTAATCAGTGATGATTCAAGATACATGACTGGAACCTCCATCTTTGTTGATGGTGCCCAGTCTCTAGTGAGGCCGCGAATGCGCTCATACATGTGAAGTTTCTAAATTATATACATGAATGGAGCCATAGACACTGGAATTATATTGTAGTATTGTGTAAAAGCACAAGCATCAGGGGAAGTACTATGAGCTGTCTGGATTTTCTTCTATTGTATTTGGTTTAAGTTTTCAATAAGGATGACATTCTTCTTTTTCCTCCTCATTTCTGTTGTGATTTAGTTAAACTTTAATCTATTTTAAGTGAGAATTTGTTGTGTGTCTTGTTGGTTCATTGTCTCTCTTTTATTGCTGCATATTTGTAACTAGTAAACAACTAATCTGATTATAAAAACATTTCAAAATCAAGACATTGTCTCTGTGTATCAATTTCAAAACCACACATGTGTGTTTGTCAATTGGATAAATTTTGCGAATAATTTAACAAGATAGGTAGAATGAATGTATACAAAATCTTGTTTAGTTTGAGAAAACTTATAAACAATTGAACACTACAAGCGCGTTTTGCCTATCTGAAAAGACTCGTGAACAATTTAATAATATATGTTGTATGAATATAGAACGAAGTCCTGCTAGTCCGACAAAACTTGTGAATAATTGGACAATATATACAAGTTTTAGGGTATAAGATATAAAACATATTTTTAGTGTGTGAAAGAGGTATAAAATATGGTAAATTTAACTAGTTTAGATGTGCTTTAGTTTTTAGGATCTGAATTTTATATAAAAATTGGTGTATCTTCACTTTGTTTTTACATGTTTGTATATATGAAATTTGTATACAATAATGTATTAGTGAATGAATTGTGCATATATTATGGTAAATTTAGCAATACCATCGATCATACTAACAAAAAATGATAATATCATCAAAATGAATAAACAATATCATCTATACTTAATACTTATTTCTTTTCAAAAATCTTGTTATCAAAATGCAAAGATATTAATAAAGTTTTTTTTCTTTTCCCACCCGATTTGTTTGTATTGGAGTTTCGACTAAATTTGAATCGCACACTACATGACTCATTTAGAAGTAACACTCCCAAACATGATTTTTTTCATACCTAAGGTTCGAACCTGAAACCTCTAATTATGATTTTTCATATCCAAGGATTGAACCGAGACTTCTGATTAAGGGTGAATAGTTCTATCTAAAATGACAAAATTACCCATTCTAATGTCGAGAAGCTTCTTTAAACCCCTTTTCTAAAACCCTACTGCAAATCTCTTAAACTTTCGCTTCCACATATTTCTTCTCCTCCTCCGTTACTTGTGGAATACTCTGTTTCAGTGAGACCAAATGCATAGGCTTTCGAAACGCTCCGTCAAATCTCTCCTTCGCAGCTCAACCGCTGCACGCTATCGAGATGTTGCTGCTCCAATTTCTTCATCCCATTTCTTTTACCAATCGGTATCCACTTATCCCTATGCTTTATCCCATTATACCCAACTTCTATTTTAATTTTACCATTTTTCATCACTTCTTCTTAAGATTGATAATATGATCTGTGTAATATGTTTTACCTTATGGAAAATCATTTTTTTGTATGAAAATAGGTGACACAAGGTAATACTTCCAATTTCTTTTACGAATCTGTGTGATATGTTTTACCTTAGGAAAGATCATTTCCCTTGTTTGGTATTTGATGAAAATACGGTATACAGTATTGTATGAAAATAAGTAACATAAAGTAATAGTATGAGGATGTGTTTCATTGATAATTTGCACATTAAAAGTTGAAATAGTGTATAAGTATTGGTTAAAACAGAGTTGGTGTATTTTCAAAGTATATTTTGCTATGTATGTTTTATTGTAACCCAGAAATGGACTTGGAAATGGGTTGAGTGAAAGGAATTTACTTATATGAACAGGCGGATGCTGATAGTAAAGGTAGATGGTATTCAGTATTGACTTCAGGAAGATGTGATGTCATTGAATCCACAAAGCCATTTAAAACAAGAAATGAGCCTTTTTTGGGTTGCCGATTTGAGTCAACAGCTGCGGCATCTGATGCATCTGACTCACCATCTGAGAAGTTTGAGTATCAAGCAGAGGTAAAAGTCACTATGAAAGAGTCAGGATAGTAAAGCTGAATAGTGTACTAGATCTTTGGAAATCTGAAAATTTATTTTGTTAACATGGCAGGTCAGTCGCCTCATGGACCTTATTGTTAACAGTCTGTACAGCAACAAGGAGGTTTTTCTTAGGGAGCTTATCAGGCAAGTAATTGCTAACTTTCTCTTTATTGTTTATAACCCCCGAACTTATATATTTCATCAGTGACTTTTGCGAAAACCAGTGTTCATAAAAGTGTTTTTGTATGCCATGCAGCTTTTATAACAGTGTTTTTTTGTTGTGAAAAGTTTTCTCCTCCATTCTAGATTTCTATTGCAAAGAGGGAGGGTATCACAATTAGAGTCAGTTCTGGATAAAAGTATGAATCCAAAAACAATATGAAGTTCAGATTTTACTATGACAACTTAAGATTCAGCTACTTGGTTTTCTGCGGAAGGCTAATTTATTGCCTCGTAATACTTGGTCATTGGATTATACCTGGCTCTGTAAATCTTAATGCTACCAATAATCTGCCAGCACTCTCCGTTAGTTGATATTATGTGAACTCTGGAGATCCTATTTGTGTTAAGAATGAAGTCACTAAACAAAGGAATTAAACAATCTATAGTGATACTTACATAGTTCCTGTTTGATGATGCAGTAATGCAAGTGATGCCTTGGACAAATTGAGGTTTCTTGGTGTTACTGAGCCTGAGCTTTTGAAGGATGCAGTTGATCTTGATATTCGCATCCAAACCGATAAAGAGAATGGCATTATTACCATAACGTGAGCTTCATAACCTATTAACTGTCTATGTTTGCTGTCTTGTTTGTCCATCACAGATGTTGAAGTTGTCATGGAATATGGTGTTGTACAGGGACTCAGGAATTGGTATGACTCGCCAAGAACTTGTTGACTGCCTTGGCACTATTGCACAAAGTGGAACTGCAAAGTTTCTAAAGGCTCTGAAGGTGCGTTGCTGTCATGTAATTATCTTTCTAAGTATTTTGCTTCATATAAGCTATATATAATGTTTTGCTACATGTGTTTTTACCGCATAACAGGACAGCAAGGATGCTGGTGCTGACAGCAATTTAATTGGTCAATTTGGTGTTGGATTCTACTCAGCTTTTCTTGTTTCTGAACGAGTATGTTTTGTGTCTATGGTCTTACTTTAGACTTCCTCTCAATTTTTTGACAATAAACAATTACCTTGATACATTTGTATCTCTCTTTTAATTTGCTAATGAAAGGTTGAAGTCTCAACAAAAAGCCCAAAGTCTGACAAGCAATATGTCTGGGTTGGAGAGGCCAATTCTAGCACATATACCATTCGAGAGGAGACTGATCCTGCAAAACAACTTCCTAGGGGAACCCGTCTCACTCTATATCTTAAGGTTGGTGAATCAATTTGTTTCAAAGGAAAACTTCTTATTCTAGTTATTTTACTGTTCTTTTGTTCCTGTTTGGTATATGTGCAGAGGGATGACAAAGGATATGCACATCCGGAAAGAGTAGAAAAGCTTGTGAAAAACTACTCACAGTTTGTTTCATTCCCTATTTACACATGGCAAGAGAAGGGATTTACAAAAGAGGTATGTGCATAACTTTTTCAAATAAAACCACACTTGGTTTTATCTACGGCCATGAGTTATGCTTGGGGTTCTAATTTTTAGCTTTACGCCTTGTGTAAACTTGATATGACTCCTTATTGCCTTGTGGTTACATGATCTTGGCTTTTTACAGGTTGAAGTTGATGAAGATCCAGCAGAAGCCAATAAGGAAGGGCAAGATGAGACAGCTGAGGTATCTGTTAATAGTACCTATCATGGGGGGAGGGGTAGCATTGTTGATTCTTTTTTTTTTTTGAGGAAAGGTTAAAGAAGTGACTTTCTTGATTCTACTGTTGTCTTTTCCCATTTCTGATGAAATTTCCAACTCTCTGCAACAGAAAAAGAAGAAAACTAAAAAAGTTGTGGAGAAATATTGGGACTGGGAGCTTACAAATGAGACTCAGCCAATATGGGTTAGCCTTCAGATTACTATCTCCTGTTGCCATGCTCCAAAAGTTTGTTTTTACTAATATACTGAGTTATTGCTTTTCCTTTTCCAGCTTCGAAGCCCTAAGGAAGTGAGTAAAGAGGAGTATAATGAGTTCTACAAAAATACTTTCAATGAATATCTGGAGCCTCTTGCTTCTTCACACTTTACAACCGAGGTACTAAAAACTTCTTTGATGCAGAATGCCTTTAGTTAGACTATTCTACTACTTCACCTCTTCTGTTTTAATTCTAGTATGATATCTTTTATTTGATGATAATATTGAAGGTTAAGTTTCAATTTTGTTAAACAACTCTCCTGGTTCTTTTGTTTTTTCTTTTTTTTTGTGTTTGTTACTTCATTTTGTCTTTGCTTTTGCTATGCAGGGAGAAGTGGAGTTCCGGTCTGTACTTTTTGTGCCATCTGTATCTGGAATGGGCAAGGATGACATGATAAATCCCAAGACAAAGAATATAAGGCTATATGTGAAGCGAGTTTTTATATCTGACGACTTTGATGGTGAACTGGTAAGATGAAGCCTTATTGTTATTTTTTAAGAGAAGTTCAATGCTCTAAATGGGAGCTGACTGGTGTGCCTGTTCTTTGGTATAGTTCCCACGCTACCTGAGTTTTATCAAAGGTGTCGTTGACTCAAATGATCTTCCACTTAATGTATCACGAGAGATTCTTCAAGAAAGTCGCATTGTAAGTGCTTCAGGCATACTATTCTTTTTGAGGCAATGGTCCATTTATCATTTGCATGTTTAAGCTTTCTTCTGACAAACTGTTTCGCGTTTGTTGTAAGGTTCGCATCATGAGGAAGCGGTTGGTGCGGAAAGCATTTGAAATGATTCAGGGCATTGCTCTCAGTGAAAACAGAGATGTATATTCACTTCTCAAGTCCTTGTGTCCATGGCTTTAGCCTTGTATATTTGTTGTGAAAACATTTATTTAGAGTGAATATTTGTCTTTTCCTGAAAGTTGTTGTTACCTTCGATTTGATGCATTAGCTGGTCATTTCTTCGGACTCTCATAGCACTTCTTTGATCCTTTATGTGCAGGACTACGAGACGTTCTGGGAGAACTTTGGGAAGCACCTAAAGTTGGGATGCATTGAAGATCGTGAAAACCACAAGCGTATTGCTCCACTTTTACGTTTTTTCTCTTCTCAAAGTGAAAATGAGATGATCAGCTTGGATGAATATGTTGAGAACATGAAACCAGACCAGAAGGACATTTACTATATTGCTTCTGATAGTGTGACGAGTGCAAGGAACACTCCTTTCCTGGAAAAACTTCTTGAGAAAGATCTTGAAGTACGAGTCATTTGAGCTAACTTTAGCTGGTTTCTTCTCTGCTGCTTCTTGCTAGTTTCGCTGACATTGGCTGGTTCCTGTTACAGGTTCTGTTCTTAGTTGATCCCATTGACGAGGTTGCTGTCCAAAATCTCAAAGCATTTAAGGAGAAAAACTTCATTGACATTAGCAAAGAGGACCTAGATTTAGGTTAGTGATTTGAGATGTTTTGCCTCTTTTTTTTTATGTCCGTTCCCTTTTTGCTGACCTGCTTATTTTGCAATACTAATATGCTGGCTATCCTTTGTTGTAGGTGATAAGAATGAAGATAAGGAAAAGGAGATAAAACAGGAGTTTGGGCAAACATGTGATTGGATAAAGAAACGGCTAGGGGACAAGGTTGCTAGTGTACAGATCTCAAATCGTTTGAGCAGTTCTCCTTGTGTTCTTGTATCAGGAAAGTTTGGTTGGTCAGCTAATATGGAGAGGTGATGTGAATTTTTTGCTGGAGGCTGATGGTTCAATTTTGAGACCCATTCTTTAGTCTTTTATGAAATACCTGGACTTGTTGCAGGCTGATGAAGGCCCAAACTGTTGGTGATACCTCCAACCTGGAGTTCATGAGGAGTAGAAGAGTCTTTGAAATCAATCCTGAACATCCTATCATTAGAACCTTAACTGTAAGCTGATTTTGTGGCATGATGGTTCCTCAATATGTAATCTGATCTTGTGTTCTCCCTAACATTGTTATTTGTCGAATATTGCAGGAAGCTTGCAGGAGTACTCCAGATGATGAAGAAGCCTTGAGGGCCATTGATCTTTTGTATGATGCTGCATTGGTTTCTAGTGGTTTCACTGTGAGTCTTCATATCGTTTTCTTATTTACTTGGGTAACTGATTCTGGTTCTTGAGATAATTAAGCTTAGTGCATCTAGCATATGTTATTTGCGCTTGGTTAAATTCATAGTTTGTGCTCAAGTGATCCTTCTTTTTTAGTCAAGTAGTGCTTGACATTTAGGAGGTCTAAAACTGTAATTCGTACCCACACATGTCAAAACTTGTGATGAACTTTGATCCAATGTATGATTTAGAAAGAGAGGGTGGAAAGAAGGGTCCGTAAGTGAAGTGTGAACTGAATTTAATCAGCGATATGCACAGCAGGTGCATGTCTCTCGATAGTTTTGTTTTCTAATATGGGTTTAAACTGGTTGCGGTGGTGAGTTCCTAACGATGCACATTGAGCTCATCAGTTGATTTTTTTGAGTGAGCAATGAAAGAAAACTAGCATGTGATAATATGAACAAAGATTTTTCCCGTCAACTGAGTATCGAACCATGTGCCACAGGCCAAGGGATCTCTCGGCTATATTTTTTCAAAATAAGTATGAACAAATATTTTGTATTACTGATAAGCTAAGAATAAAAATATAAAATGACAAACTTTGGCTGTCTATGCCCAGTGACCTTGATTCTTATATTTGCATCAATTGTTGCAGCCTGAGAATCCAGCACAACTGGGAGGGAAGATATATGAGATGATGAACTTTGCCCTTGCTGGCAAGTGGGGAACTGTTAGTGAGTATCAGCAACAAGCAAACCAGAAGCCACACATCCCAGAAACAGTCGAAGCAGAAGTCGTTGAGCCTGTTGAAGCTGGTGGACAGAAATAAAATCAGTAATTTTCCATTAGTTTGTAATATAATAGTTGAGGTTTCTGAGAGATAATATTGAGAGACCCTATTGATGAGCAGATCAGTCTGAAGTAAAAGGGACTTAATAAGCATTATCATTCCGTTGAATTGAAATCTTAAAAATAGAACAGGAATCTTGTTTACTACTATTCGAATGGAGCTTCATTTTTCTGGGGTTCTTAATAGAAGTTCGATTCCTTAGTAATTTTTTGAAAATCAATTACCTGTACTAGACCTGTAAGGGCAACATTCCTGCTTATATTCATAAACCAGTTTTCCTTGCTTTGTTGTATCTCTTAATTTATCGAGCTTCTAATGTTACGGTTGAAGCTCTTATCTTTAGTTTATTACTTCCCTTTTTTTAATAACCAAGTAAAGTCATTTTAGATTTGCACATATAGGATTAGTTAGAAGTCCTTGTTTGTAGTTATGTTTCAGCTGAATTTGAATGTAAAGTGATAGTGGATACATCAAACTTGGATCTCGTTGGAATGGGGACATATTTTTCATTAGTTTGCTAACAACAAGGTCATTTTTGTCTTTCATCTTCTAATTATTCAGGGTCAATTTTGGACCAATTCAAATGGAGGATGTTTCTGTTTTATTTTTGGGGTTCATGGGCATCTTGGCCTAGTTTTGTTTAATATATATATTTAATAAATTTAAGGAAAAACACTCAAATATGTTTGTTTGAGAAAAGGTTCATTCATGCTATTTGTCACAGGGGCGGATTACCACACTCAAATTTTATGTCAGAGGTTAGCTCATTGTGCGACAGTCAAGTCCCTTGTCTGACTCAGCCTACGTGCAGTTAAGTTTGCCTATTTATCAATTGCTGCCTAAATACACTTTTGAAACCCTCACGTTCCTTCTTAGTGTAAGTGAAATAATAGACTTAGTTCTCCCCTCTTTCACTACTGTTTTCGACCAAGGCCAATGTTGCACATTTATAGACCATGTGGCAGCCTTTGGTTTACAATAAACAGTTTGCCGATACCTGTCTAACACTTGTCATGATCAAGGCCAATCAAGGCTAAAGTTCAGTTGACATCCCCAACTGATAAGACATTCAAAATTCGAATTAAATAGCTATTACAAGCAGTTATAAAAAGTAATTGTCGCATGTGCTTGACATGTGTCATGTGCTACCTAATTTAGCCCCTTGTTGCCCGCTTCCCGCCCTATTTTGGGCACCAATACACGGTCTAGGCCTTGCCTAGCCATTGTCTTCCATAGCCAACTTGGATCCGGCCGCACATGTCATTGCCAACATCTTGATGTTGCTGCTTTGTCTGCGTTTTTCTTGGTCATGCTAACTTTTGTTTCCCTCGTGCCATTCATTGTTTTCTTGCTGCCTTAGCTTTGTCTTTGCCTATACTTTACTTTAGCTCAACTTGATTTTCCCACACTCGACCAGACTATGCCATTTTCAAATGTCAACTTGCCCACGTCCGGCCAACGCCCATGCCACAACCCACTGCCTTGTCGACTTTGTTTGTCACCCACGTAGCAATGCCAACATCTTGCCGACATGATTGATTCAACCTGCACCTAGGCCCTTGACAAAGTCATTCATGCCAACCCTTTGCCGACATCGTGTCATCTGCCGAGGCTTAGGATCATGCCCCTTACACTATTATTAGATTTAAGTAAAGTATGGATTTTTCGCACTTGTTTCGTATGTTCTATACAAAATGCTTAGGCTTAATTTTATTCCTAATGCAGAATCTTTGATTAGTTCAAAGAGATACTGAATATTACTCAGAACTCTTAACTTTGACCATTATTGTGTCAGATACTTTAAAGATGAATAAGTTCGATTGATTTGGATAAATCAGACGAGAGGGTGTTGGTAAGCACCCCTCACTTCCAACCCGAAGATTGCGAGTTCGAGTCACCAATGGAGCAAAAGGGGTGGGAGCTCCTAGGAATTTGTAAAAAAAAAAAAAAAAGATTTGGATAAATCAAATAAAATAAAATATTATTACTAGTATTGACATGTATACATATTGAGATAAATGAAGAAAAAAAAAACATTTCCTTTTTTTCGACAATAAAAGCCAAAAGGAAATGAAGAAAAAAGACCGGTTTAATAGGCTCAGACCGGCCAAAACTATGTCAGACCGCGTTCTTCCGGTTCTTAGTCGTCGTCTACCGTTGACTTTTGTTATTCTTTTGCCAGCAAAGTTAAAAGGGAAAAAGAAGAATCTTTTTTTGTTGCAGAAATCTGTAATTGAACCCTCAAATTCTCTACAGAAATTGGCGTCTGAATATCTGTAAGTGGAAAATTTTCATTTTTTAATTTCACTGTAACTTGAAATATTCCGATTTTCCCCCATTTCTTTGAGGGTATTCTGATTGATTTTCATTTTTATTTGTCTTTTCTGAGAATTCAGAATGACCCATAAGCTATAATCTATATGGGTGTTCTTAAAATTCAATTTTGTGACTTAATAATAGAAAAAAAATTATAGTTGATTCAGATATTTTTTGTGGGTAATCGATTTCTCACGTTTTTGGGTAGAGAAACATGTGTAATATTCATAAAGTTTTCATCTTTAGGAATATATAGTGTGAATAGGCAGCTCTTAGTGTTTTAACTCCGAGCTAGGATTTGAAGTTTATGGGTTTTCACTAGAAGGCGAATCCGTTATTCGTTTTAGTTATTGGGTTCACAATTAAATAATTTATGTATTTAGTACAGCATCTATGCAAAAGGTACTGGGTTTGTCCGAACGCATAACTAATATTGTAGCTTCGCCCCTGAAGTGCTACTTGTTTACAATGACATTAAATGGTTCTGAATAGAAAGAAATTGAGTTAGAAGTATCTGCAGTGTGATGTGCGGGGGATTGTTTGTGGTTTTTAAGAGGTTTAGTGTGAGATGCTGTTATTGAATGAGCTTCGTCCATTTTGCGCAATTTTACATTGTCATTACTCTGGTGTTTATTTGATATGTTTTTTATAGGTTGTAATATATCAGTTATCAACCTTCATTAAATATGCTGCCTCCACGCCCCAGCGGGTTGCCTCCATCCTTATTTCTTGCCTCTTCAGACGCCAGAGCATCAACTGGTAATCATGACCCTGGAATGAACTCTGATCAGAATCGTGAATCGCCTGCTGAGAGTGCTAATTCAAGAGATACGTGGCCTGTAATTGATGCTGCTACTCAAGTGAAGCTTGAGAATCAGAAAGATGAGGATGGTTATTATGAACAGTCTGTGACTCACAGGCCTGCTAGTGCAAATAAGGTTTCTCTTCTTGATATTGCTAGAGAACAAGTGGATATAATATCTGAAAAAATGTATTTGCTCCCCAATGAGTATTTAGAAGAGCTAAAAGGTAGGCTTCGAGGGATGCTTGAAGGGAATGGCGGTCCTCAGCAAAGAGATGAACTTCTGTTTTTACAGAGGCTTGTTCAGACTAGGTCTGATTTGACTGCAAAGACATTGATTAAAGCTCATCGAGTTCAGCTGGAAATTCTTGTCGCTATTAATAGCGGAATTCAATTTTTCCTGCATCATAGTATGAATCTTTCTCAGACTGCACTGATTGAGGTTTTTGTATACAAGAGATGTCGGAATATAGCATGCCAAAGCCAGTTGCCTGCGGAAGATTGCCACTGTGAGATATGCACCAACCGAAAGGGATTCTGCAGCCTTTGCATGTGTGTAATCTGTAACAAGTTTGATTTTGAAGTGAATACATGTCGGTGGATTGGTTGCGACTCCTGTGCTCATTGGACTCACACGGACTGCGCAATTCGTGATAAACAAATTGGAACAGGTCCTTCTTCTGTGAATGGGCTGGGGTCTGCTGAAATGCAGTTCAGGTGTAGAGCATGCAATCGCACTTCTGAGCTTTTTGGTTGGGTGAAAGATGTATTCCAACAATGTGCACCTACCTGGAATGGGGAATCATTGATAAGAGAACTAACTGTTGTAAGTAAGATCTTTCGACTGAGTGACAACACAAGAGGGAGACAGCTGTTTTGGAAGTCTGAGGAGCTCATAGAAAAACTAAAGGGTGGAGTGGCAGAGACAACAGCTTGCAGGATTATATTAACTTTTCTCCAAGGTAGGTCTTGCATTTTGCACTCTATTGCTCCGGCACTTTGTAGAAATGTATGCATAAAAAGGTAGAACCCATCATGTGGTTGACATTGAACCTAAAAAGCATTTGCTTTTCCTATGATAAGTTAGAAACAACTACAAAAATCTCTGACATGGAGAAAATTTCCCTTAAAACGATTTACTTTCAATCATTAGGGAATTGTGAGACCCTAAATCAAAGAAGTGGTGCTTGATGGTTGTTTAATGCTGTCACATGGATTTTTTGAAACTTGAGCTGTGCAAGTCTTCATTTTTCCTCAATGTAAATGTACCCTACATCTTCTTGGTGGCATATTTAGCCCCATAAGTATCCTTCAAAAGCATTCAAAACTGTTAAAATATGTTGAGGCGTAGTTTCATTGATTGATTTGTTTTTGAGCTCAAGCTGTATCAAATATTTTCATCTTTAGTCTAGGTAATAGGGGATGGAACTTGTAACAATAGCTCATGACATGATTTTGAGCCTATAATCTTGGAATCAGATAAGCTCTTGCTCATGTTAAGAGGTTGGCAGACATCAAAGAAAGGTTTGATACATAAAAGATCCCTTGCTCCTCCTATGTTTCTCACATCATTTTTTCTGTGCATCTTAGTTCTCCCTCTGTTTCAATTTGTTTGTCTTATTTCCCTTTTTAGTCTGTTTCAAAAAGAATGTCTCTTTCCATTTTTGGCAACTCTTTAATTCTAAGTTTTCACATGACGTGCTCAAGACTACAATATTAAAGGGCATCTTGGTACATTCTCCATATCTTTAATTTAAGACCACAAAATTCAATTCTTCTTTACTTTCTTAATCTCCGTGCCAAGTCAAAACCAACCAATCAAATTGAAACGGAGGGATTTTTCTATGGAGAATGTCATCAAAAAAAAAAATTCTATGGAGAAAATTATTTTTTATCAATAGGGAGAAGAAACAATACAAACGTGTAAGACCCGGTCCTCCTGGTGTATATCTCTGAGATCAGCATGTCATGATGTTGAGGTCCCATACAACTTTGAGAGATATAAGAAATAAGAGGCGTCGCTTTCTAGATTTCAGTGTTTCAGATGAATATAGTTTTCATTTGATCGCAGCAAAAGCGAGAGTAGCCTGCTTGCCAAAGAAGACGACTGTTCCTGTGACATATTCCAATCCAAGTTCAATAGAAGTCTAAGCTAAGTTGCTCGGACTCGGGTGTCCGATACGGGTGTGGATCTAGAGGTTGGATCCTTCATGATCTAATTTTTATGATTCGGGGATATGGATCCATGTATAGATACGGGTGCGGCGATTCGCCTAAAAATAATTAAAATATCTAAAAATGGAGTTATAAAACCTAAATTATGAGATATTATGTGGAGAAGTTGAGGAGAATCTTGGAAGGAGATTAAAGGAAAAGGAGTGACATAAAAATTTCTATATAAAAGGTATTCCATTTTCTTCAATTTCACCTTAGATTTTGTATTAATTATAGGAATCATTAAAATTTTCCAGGCTTTCCCCATCGATTTTGGTCAAAGTACCCAAAATTCATTGACCAAGTCAGACACGGATCCCACACCCATGTCGTGTCGACACGGGTGCGGCAACAAAAGTGAAAAGTCTGAGCAACTTAGAGTCTCAAGTGTTTAGCAGATGACCACACTTGTGTTTGATTGTGAAATATCTAAAATGAAATGACTAAATTTGCTCTCTCTTAATCTATGTACTTTTACAGTTTATAACATCCTACTTTAGAGTTGTGGTCAACTCCTTTTCAAGCATCCTTCTTCCGTCTGTTTTCTTCTCCTCTATTATCTGCTCTTATTTTCTTCAGCTTCAGTATTGTAAATTTAGATCTGTCCTTGAATATGTATTTAGTAATCCACATCTCTGCTCAGTATCAACCATCCCTTGTGTGACCTTCCCTTGACTGAGCTCTAGTTTTGGTGTAATAGATGAGGGAAACAAAATTTCATACTTCACAATAGGTTAAGGAGAGAGCAATCTGATGTGTGACTTGTTTTTCCTTTTTGTTTTTGATTTGGTGTGATTAATCTGTAGGTGTGTAATGGCTTGAAAAATATGATTAACTGAGATTCTAAGCTGTTGTAGATTCAAAAGATACAAAAAGATTTATATCATCCCTAAAGAGCAACTGCTGCCTCCTTGCCACCTATGGTTCATTCTTATCACTTTTTTTATTCTTGGTGATCTCAAACTTCAATTTCCCTCGCAACTCTGTCCTCAGTCCTCACTAGTCACTTTGTTCAATTTATCTCTTTCTTAGGTTCTCTTTTCAAAAAATTAGTGTGAGAAATTTTCCTGCAAAAAGGCCAAAAGAAGTGATTTACATGTGTACTAGTAGAAATGTGTGTCGCCATCAACATCTTGCGCAAGAGTTTGAAGATTTTATTTTCCACCTCATTAGGATTACTTTCTCCTGCCTCCTTTACTGCCAGTTCCTTTTTTCCCTCCTCAGTAGCGAAGTCCCTTTGAGTGATTAGTTCCCCGTTGGAGTCCAAGTCTTTTAGCTTCTACAATATAATAACTTTCCCTTTCACAATCCACATGCATCCCATTTTCTAAGGCTGAATAGGTACAGCTTGGTGTAGGAAGAAGAGATAGCAAAATTTGGGAATTCCATCATCTTCCCTGTCATATATTTTCCTGCCAAGTTTTGGTGGAAATATGGCATGTAGACAATTCACAAGTGTGGAAAATGCTGCATGCAAGGGCATAAATAGAAGGTTTATGTGGGAGGCCTCCTTTTCTTCTCTCTTTCCGTCTGATAAGACAGAAGAATGGATAGCTCTTCTGACTCTCTTTATCTTTTTTATTTTCTCAGTTACTCATCATGCTGTCACCCTGCCTGATATTATTACTCCGGAAAGAAAATAGGCCTAAAATGCATGGCATACTTTCTTCTTGTCTCTTCGTTTGTTTCTGAACTATTCTGAATATCATCAATGTATGTGCACATTTTTATGAAGAGCTTGAGATGGACTCATCAAGGAGCTTTGAGGCTGGAAATAATGGAAGGACGATTCCCCCCCAGGAGGCATGCAACCGAATTGCTGCAGTGGTACAAGAAGCAGTGCAGACAATGGGAGTAGTGGCTGATGAAAAAATGAGGATGCTAAAGAAAGCTCGCCAAGCTCTCGAGACTTGTGATCATGAACTGGAGGAAAAAGCTAAAGAAGTTTCAGAACTTAAACTGGAGAGGCAGCGAAAAAGGCTACAGATAGATGAATTAGAGAGCATTGCTAGGCTTAAAGAAGCAGAAGCAGATATGTTCCAGCTTAAGGCAGATGAGGCAAGACGAGAAGCTGACAGGTTGCAGAGGATTGCTCTTGCAAAATCAGGGAAATCAGAAGAAGATTATGCTAGTAGTTACCTTAAACAACGTCTTAGCGAGGCTGAAGCTGAGAAGCAATTCCTTTTCGAGAAGATTAAACTTCAAGATCAGAGTTCTCGTTCCTCACAAGGCAATGACATCGGTGACACTTCACAAGAACTTTACTCTAAAATACAAGAGATCCTAAAGAGTGTGTAGAGCTCCCAACAAAGCCAGAGACAACCAGCCAAATGAACATCTTTGTAAGTTACCTGATCATTGTTCATGGTTTTAACTTATACTTTAAATAAGACCTTGGCAAGACGACGCCCTAAAACCTTGTATAATTGATGAATTTTGCTTTTATCGATCGAATTCATCTGTGAAATTGTCTAGAAGTACCATTATATTATTGATTTTATCAACTGACTGTTGCCAGAAACAGTACAATATTAACTAAAGACTGATAAGAAGTATTAAAAAGCCTAGGATTCATGCAAAATTTTCCCAGGATTATATGTGAAATGAAATCTAGGGCAGTTTCTGTGAGGTTAACTAAACCCATTATTTTTCATTTTGAACTATGTATACACATGTTTTTTCTTAGTGTATACATATAATAAGATCATACTCATTCTAACACAATTCTATATACTGTATCGTTGGATAGTATTGTCCAACATATGGTGCATGGAAGATCTCAAATTAATGACGGATTTATTTGGCACCTCCTAAATGGGCGTTCAAATTAGACCAACCCCCCCCCCCCCCCCCCCCAAAAATCAAAATGCTTTAAGTTACGAGTTCGATAGAATCCAATTGACATGTTCTATTTTTCCTTCAACTATATAAAATAAATTATTTCATTAATATAATTTTTGACAATAATACTGACCAACTACATTATTGAGAATAGGACTGGGGGCTACCACAGGCTACAGATGTCTGAGACATATTTATTAGATACTATATAATAATATAAGATAAGACTAAAATGTATTATTCTTGTTACATTACATTTATGCTGATGAAATAAATTTGTCGACATCCTTATATTAGCATAGTACCCCAGTAGTTAACAAGTTACAAAACCATATAAACTAGTAATTAATTAAAAACAAAACTAAAAAGTTTTTTTTTTTTTTTTCAAAATTCACTTTGGGGTCCGACTAATTCAGGTTCACCTCAAAGTCTATTTTGAAGAGTAAAGTATCATTACTCAAGGCTTCAACTCGAATTCGTTAGGTTTGATTTGGAGACATTAACAACCACCCAAAACAAACCGACATTCAACAATGCTACTTTGACCTTTTAACTTGGGTCGTTTAATCGGTGGAATAAGAATAATAGTTTTATTATAAAATATGTGATTATATTAGTTCGTGTTTGATTGTGAATATTAATTTGTCCTAGAATTATTTTATCTTATATAGAAGATTAAAAACTGATCTCATGAGATATCTCAACTCATTGAATTATCTTTGTCTATACAAACCTTACATTTTAATTCTAGTAACTTTTGGTCGAATTTAACTAAAAATGCTCACCCAATTTAACTAAAAATTAATTATATTTATTTCATTATGGCCTTATGATATGGAACGACTATTCCTTGTTTTTTTTGTGTGTGTGTTTTTTCTTTCGTTTTTCTATTATACAAGTTGAACTTTTGTAAAGTGAGCTGATGTAATTCTTAAAATGGGATCTTAGGTTTCTTTTTAGCCCTCCAGTCAAAAAAGAAAAAAATATATCATTCTCTTTTGCTTTAATGTTTTCTAGTCTTCAAAAAAAAAACAATATGTAAGATGAATTTATTTCTTTATGATATTGGTAGTTTGTAAATGTTTTGGCAAAAAGAAAAAGAAACCTTTATTATTGCTTTTTTGCGCAAAATATTGGGGGCAAGGGATTAACAAGGTAGGGATTGAACCCTCACCAACAAAGTGAAAAGTTCAAATTGTCAGTCAACCGAGCTATTAAGATTTTTCTAAAAAAAATAACCCATTTCTCGATTCAAGCATGTCATTTTTGCGCATGAGTCATCATGTATCATTCCAATTATATCGGATGTCCACAAAGGAACAAAGGCTAGGTTTGGTTAATCAGAACCTAATAAATATTTACTATCAGGAGGTCAATAGCTTTTGCTTCAATCTTTTCTTTTTGAATCAAAAAATTTATTATATATATTATTACTTATAAATTTAGTAATTAAATTTTATAAACTTCACATTCTGACTCGGTCTTTCGCTTAAAATGGCACAAATGAATAAGTAGTAAATGCAACAACAGTAAAACTTGGACCAAGATGTCTTTGATAGAAAATTGCTACTACTTCACAAGCTTAGATTGTTTTTAAAAAAGGAAAAAAAAAACATGAAAATAAAGAGATATAAATTGTCATTAAATTTGTTTTAGTTAAGGTCAAGTCAAAGACAAAGAGACAGGTTGTGAAAATGAAATGTAAAGAGAGAAGGGTACAACAAAAATTGTTAGGTGATCAAAAACAAACTTAATGTTTTTCCATGCTTTTATCTCTCCACTATTATACTACTAGTTTTGATTTGACATTTTGTCTCCTTCTCCTAACGATTGGTTTTTTTTTTTTCAACAACCAATTGCTTATGTAATATTTCTCATTTTTCATTATCTTTTATTTGATATTATATTATATTTAGTCTTTATTAATCTCTTTTTATTTTTCACTCGATGTTCGGTACCCACATTGGAATCTAACTAAATCTGAATTCGCGCTGAGAAATCCCACATTGGGGGACAGTGGGTAAAGTGCTCTCTGACAAACATGATTTCATATATAGAAAACTTAAACCCAAGACATTTAATTAAGAATGAAGTACTTCACGATCTTGTTGGTTAAGGAGGCAATGAAGAAGCCTTTACTAATCTAAACTATGAAGGTAGTTATGATTATCATGTCCTAATGTGAATTTCAGCTTTTGGTGGGCTAACCTTTTGAGTTATTCAATAAATAAAAATAAATATTATAAGGTAAAATATTTTTTTACTTGAAGTTTTTTAACTTTTTAAAATTTAATAACATGCTGAATATTGTGTTTTCTGAATTCTTAGTATTAAATTAAGGACTTGTTTAGTAATTTTATTTAAAAGAAGTTTTCTAAAACTTATGCACATCACGACACTTTTACCCCTATAAATCACCTTGATATATTTTTATTAATCCTAAATAAAAGATTTTAGTATTCAACTTTAAATTCGAGAAAAAGTTGATTACAACTTTTACCTTTATAATTTCCAACATGTATATTTATATTTATAGTTTATAATATACTCAACAGATCTTCAAGATTTATTAGTATCAACAAACCAATATAAATTTTGTTTCGTTATGTTTGGTATTAGGTGCCTACCATACAAAAACAACATTTTAGAATTAGGAATCTCTCAAAATGGACCAATTAATATTTTTTCTTTAAAATGAGGGGACCAAAAATAAAATATTGGTGATACATCAGACAAATATTTAGCAAACTAGAAAATGTTGGCACTTCATTATTGACAAAAATAATAAATCCTGATTTATGATGTGATTAATTAAAAGATAGCATCGCATGAAGAAGGCAATCCACCATGCAAAAGGGCTTTTGTCTCCTTAATATATATAAAGATCTTTAATATTATTTTGTATAACAAATAAAGATAATTGATAATATAAAAATCCATTTCTCTAATGTGTATATATAACTTAACTAACAAATTCTTTGCACATATATAAAATTAGTTTTGAGAGAAGTATAGGGAAGTATGCCCGAGTCTTTTAAAATAAGTAGTTGATTCGATTTAACTAGAGTCATTCTAAAGAAATTTATTAGCTATCTACCGTAAGTCTTTCTTCATTTGAACCTCACCCTTAACTTTAAAAGTTACATCATTCCAAGGTGCTGCTAAATGGATGAATCTTATCAACATACATAAATAATAAACCACCATTTGAATCGTAAAATTAAAAAAACTAATGGTGTCATAAAATTTTGTATCACCTAAATTCACTAAGGGAATAGTTCATGATGATCTCTGCTTCTTGTTATTGTTATTTGAACAAGTAAAATTCTGATAAAACATCAATTATGATTTATGAGCAACTAGTTGGTGTGACTTCAAAATGTTCAAACCGTGTGCATGGTTGAAAGTGACAATTCCACAAAGAAATGTTACAAGTTAAAATGTATTATTATGTGCTCGAATGTCTTAAAACTAATTGCTTCTTTTTTTCTTGCCTTCAAAATTTGAATGAATGTGACATTTAACAATGTAAAAAGGGGCCCCTAAAATTAGTCATGGAAACATAATTCATTCAATTCAATTATGTCCGGTCGAGTTAATATTTTATTAATTTATTCACACAACTCATTCTAACGTAGGCATTTAGATCATTTAAAAGTTGGACGATATGTAAGTTTAAATTGATCAATGAGAAATATTACTATAATAACGACAATCATATATCCACTGAAATCTCATTAAGCATGGTCAATTTTATTTTTATTTTTTTATTTAATACGTTATATAAAGGACGGAAATGACTAACTACCTATTCATCAATTTAGTCCATTTGACGTAACTAAATTCAATTCAACCCGCTCATTTGACGCCCCTAATTAAAACTTGTGTGGAGTTTCTCACGCAATAAATGCGGAATCAATTATCATTATTAATTTTCCTTTCCTTGTTTTTCTTGCCTGGTTTGTCGTGTTAAAGAAAATAATGTATAATAGGGCAACTCAAAGTACCACACGTAAACTATTGGAAGGTTTTGATAATTTTTTACAAATTATATGAACTTTTTTCATATTTATGAGAAAAGTAGAATTAAAATAAATAAATTTAAATCAATATGATTTAAAATCATGATAATCATGTCCAAACGGGCCTATGAACACTTGAATGTGACAATTTTTTTCTTGAATAAATCAAAGAAAGGATTGAAGAAAGTCAAGTGACAAAAGTATACTTTTTGCACTTCTCAATTAAATAAAATAATAATTATCATACAAAAAAATAATCACAGAAAGGAAAAAGGAGAACTCGTTTTCTCCTTTTTTTTTTTTTTAAATAAATGCTAAATTAGATAAGAATTTAATTGGATATGTGAGCAAGTAGGATATTTTTCAGTTATCAATGCAAAAATATAATAGTAAAAAGATTTTGGGTTTATTTTTCTGGTAGAACATACGCTTATCTAGAAAGCTTGCTTTTAGAGGTGGTCTTTCATCTTCTTTTTTTTAGATTTTTTTCTCAATATATTGATACGTGAGCAGATTGAATGAACATATATTTTTTTGAATATCATAAATATTTTTTGCCCCTTATTTATTTTTTTCACTAGGCTTGAATTATGTCTCTCGAACAATCTTAGTACATAGGATGCAAGATGATTTTAAGTGATTCACAAAAGTTATCTTTTGTATCGCGTTAAGAGAAATGATATAGATAAGATTATTGGGTTACTCGCCTTTTTCAATAGAAGGTTATGAAAAAGTAGAGGTTATTTCGAGTTTTGTTAATAAAAGCTAAAAATGTAAATATATCCTTTTAATTATGGTAATATTACGAAACTAAAAATAATGAATTCAGTTAAAGCTCTTCAAATCCAATTCTTTGAATTATTCATTATGTGTCTAATTAACAACAATGAATTCAATTTTGTGTATTATCTCTCCAATAATATATAAATGTCAAAATAAGGCTACATAATTTCACTCAAAATATCACATGCAAAAGAATATTCTAAAATCCAGCCAAGCAAATTAAATTAAACATGGTAAGCATTGAAGCTATTTTGTCTCTCTAATCAAATGATTAATTTTTCCAATTAACAGGTTGTCACTTGTCACCTTTAATCTTTAGTTGTTTTGTTAATTATCTACCTAAATAAGGGCCCATCTAATGACCTAATCCCGCATTAACTCTTATGTCATTAGTCTTGTAAGATGATTAATGTTTTTAACCATAATCAATCATTTGGGAACTCTATTTTGTCTTCTTATTTACTAATTAAGTAATTACTTCTTAATTCTACTTCTAGTTCCTTTATATGCTATTCCCTCTGTCCCTAATTACTTGTCCACTTTTCTTTTTAGAGTTGTTCCTAATTACTTGTCCATTTTGACAAATCAAGAAAAAATAATTTTTTTTTTACCTATTATACCCTCAATTAAATGACTAATTACTTTGAAAAATGTATAACTTTTCATCCACTTCATAATTAATAGGGGTAAAATGGTAAATTCACTATGTCATTAATTGTTTTCTTAATAGGTGTGTCAATTCAAAAGTGAACAAGTAATTAGGGACAGAGGGAGTACATTGACTCTACTAGGTAAATAATTTACTCCTCCACTAATTATTTTCTTTTCCTTCTTGAAATTCAATTTTGAGACTAATATTTTGATCTAAACTTAATTATAGTTTTAACCAAAAGTAAAAAATTAAAGCGACTAAAAGATTTAAGGCATAATACATAAATGTGCCCTTTAACTTGGCTCAACTGATATCTATGCCCTTTAACTTTGGTGTACACAAGTAGACACTTAAATTTGTATAATATTGAACAAATAGACACATTCGTCTTACGTGATGTTCTACATGACAATTTTATGTCCTATGTGGCGTCCTACTGCCACGTTGAACGTGTGTGTCTGCTTGTTCAATTTTATACAAGTTGAAGTGACTATTTGTGTCCACTCAAAGTTGGTGGAGAAAGGACAATTTTTTTACCTATTATACCCTCAATTAAATGACTAATTACTTTGAAAAATGTATAACTTTTCATCCACTTCATAATTAATAGGGGTAAAATGGTAAATTCACTATGTCATTAATTGTTTTCTTAATAGGTGTGTCAATTCAAAAGTGAACAAGTAATTAGGGACAGAGGGAGTACATTGACTCTACTAGGTAAATAATTTACTCCTCCACTAATTATTTTCTTTTCCTTCTTGAAATTCAATTTTGAGACTAATATTTTGATCTAAACTTAATTATAGTTTTAACCAAAAGTAAAAAATTAAAGCGACTAAAAGATTTAAGGCATAATACATAAATGTGCCCTTTAACTTGGCTCAACTGATATCTATGCCCTTTAACTTTGGTGTACACAAGTAGACACTTAAATTTGTATAATATTGAACAAATAGACACATTCGTCTTACGTGATGTTCTACATGACAATTTTATGTCCTATGTGGCGTCCTACTGCCACGTTGAACGTGTGTGTCTGCTTGTTCAATTTTATACAAGTTGAAGTGACTATTTGTGTCCACTCAAAGTTGGTGGACATAGATGTAACATAAAACCAAGTTAAAAGGCATATTTACGTATTATAGATTTGAATATGAACTAACTTGCCTCTTAAGCTATCTAGTCTAAGGTTGTGTATCGGTCGAGTCAGTTTGATTTTGAAGATTATCGATTTATAGATATGCTAAACTATTAAAGAACTATTATGATATCGGTTAATTAATCGATTATCAATTATTGATCGTCAACAATTTTTTTATCGATTTAACGAGTTAAGATTTCACAAAAAAAAAATCATTAGAAACCATTTATAGAAAATGTGACAAACGAAATCTATTAGGATATTTCAGAAATTATCAAGTGATTTGCGCTTGAAAATCAAGTTCCATCAAATTGAATTAATATTTTGAGGTTGAGGTCTTTTATCCTCATTCTTCTTATTTTATATAGTTTCTAATTCTTTTGGTCTTCGTTATCATTATTGAACCAATAAATCAATAGAGTAACGTTTTTTCTGATTCAGACTATCAATTTTGATTTGATTTTGAATCGCCTAATCTAATCACATTAATTTGTGATTCTCCTTTAAGACGAGTTAGAATATTTAAAACCAACTAATAATTATTACAATACAAAAATTAGAAACTCAAATGCACGTCCTTCAAGCATTATATTGTTCTTTGTAAGAGTGTCAACTCAAAACTTTAGAATTTGTTAAGATATATAATAAGGGCTTCACAATATGATACAATTTTGAATACACCTCATATATTCTACAGTTATATAGTCCATGTTACGGAAAGTGGCATATATAGATACAGTTACATATTCTTACTGTTATACAAATGACTCACATATAATTTCTATCGTTACAAAAGGAGCTTACATATAGCTTTTATCTAAAGGAAGTGAAAAAAACAGTTTCAAATTTATTTTTTGACTTTAAATTTTTAAAAAGTCATGTAAAGGTATATATATGATCCTTCTAGCAAAGTTTAAGGTATATTTTAATTTTTTTCATACATAAATTATTTTTTGACTTCTTTGATTATCATTATTTGAGTTTCTTATTCTTTTTTTTTTCTTTCATTCTTTAGTGTAAAAAAAAATCAAAACTAATTTTTTGGCGGCTATGTTGTAATTTAGTTTTTATATTTGTAAAAAAAATGGAGCCTCTATGATAAATTTTACAAGAAATTAGTGAAACATAAATAAATTTGACCATCAAAATAATAAATTTAAATTAGTATGAAACAAAAAAGTAAAAAAAAAATATGTGTGAGGAGGATCAAATGTACCTCATATGGATTTTATTTTATTTTCAAGAAAATAATTTAAAAATTAAATTAAAATTATTATTTTTTACTTTCATTAGAGGAAAAGAGTATATGTGAGCCATTTGTATAAGAGTAGAGGTATATATGAGTCATTTTTATAACAAGGGATATATCAGCTCTAAATAACAAAGTTGAGGGGTATATCATGCCATTTTCCCTTATTAAAATAATAAATACAATTTTTTACATATTTATTTTTATTTATACATTTTAGAAAGAAGATAAACATCTAAATTTTTATTACATACAAATTATTTATTTTAAATTTATTTAGTTAGATGGAGTTCTATTTGGGTAGGATTTTCATGATATAAGAGGTTTACATATTTTTAAAAATAGAGATAATATCATTATATTTAAGGGTTTCGAAAGATAAAAATATTTTACCAAATTATCGATTTTATTAAGTAACTTGTGTTCATTTTCTATTTAGGAGTTTCAAAATATACATATTTCGAAATACTTTTATTCTCTTTTTAAATCAAAGATGTGTGAATAAATATTTTCAACTTCTTTTAAAAAATTCATAAAAAATGAAGTACATAAAAACTTTTTATTCATAATTTTAAATATTTAGTATAATTAGCGCTAAAAATATCCCTTCTCCATTAACAATAGTATATTTTTTTAAAAAAAATTGTTGAAATATTTTTGCATTTAAATGATAGATGGAGTTATATTGTCGGTAATTTAATTTATTTATGACAGTGTACTTCTTATAGCTTTCATGAATCCACACTAGAAATAAGAAAGGTCATAACTCACAATTAATAACATTCCTTATAATAGGGTAGGAATATAGTATATAGTATATAATTTAAGTTTCTTCTCCCCCATTATTGAGCTTGTCATTTTGTACATGCCCCTACTAATATTATTCACAAAGTACTAGTATGAAAAGAAAGAAAAAAATGAAACCTATTCATGTTCAGTGTGCTTGATATTCATATTAGAGTCCGATCCGATTAAAATTAGATTTGCGCTGGAAAGTCCTACATTGAGAGGCAACATGTTTCCTAATAAAGGTGATTCCGTATCCAAAAAGACTCGAACCCGAGACCTGAATTTGTATTTACTTGATCAGTATGGACTATGGAGTTAATATTAGTCCTTTTGAATAAACAGTAACATGAATACTTTGTTCAACTTGTTTCTGGCAAACATTAATTATAGGGGTTTTTATATTGACATTATAAAATATATGTAACAAACCAACTATAAATATAGGTACCAAACCTACTATATAATACATTAAATTAGAACGAATTTAAAGAACCTCTATATTATTTGAGAATAAAATTTCAAGTTAAATCACAAATATATAAGAAGTACACTGTCATGAATAAATTAAATTTTGGATGTAATGGAGAGAGAAGTCAAATTCAATGATTTGAATGGTTGTATTGGTTATCCAATGAAATCAAAATATCACGTAACATCTCACGAACTAATTATATATCTGAATTTACATCAAACGCGTTATAAACAGAAAAAAGAAAAAAAAAAGAAAAGGAAAATACATCATTTCCTATGTTTATTTAATTAATCTCTCCTTGTCAATATAAAGTTGAAGGCAAAACATTATCCACAAGTTCAATTTCATACTATTTCTAAGAAAGTGACAACTAACTTTTCGAAGAGACTGAATCAAATTATGAATCTCCTAGCCACCCCCAACAAAAATCAACCAAGAAGGTCAAAGTAAAATTATAATAATAATAATAAGGCTAAATAAATATTTCATCTTCTTAAACATGTGAGTGAATTATATTTGAAATTTTAGTTTGAAAGGGTATGAGTCATTAAATTTGCATTCTAAATAATTTATTTTAATTGGTACTCAATTTGAATCATTTAGACTCCAAGATATGTCTCCAAACCTCCAACTTATCGTTTACTCTGTTGCAAGTTTTTTTGATCAAAAGTATATCATTCTTAAATAACATATACCATGACATCCCTGAATTTGTCGCGTCTATACGTTCATATTCAAGGCAAACAAAAGCAGCCTGAGTGTTGATCTCGGTGCAACTCATCACAACTGAAAAGTGATTCGAGTCTCATCTCATTGTTCTTATTCAGATCTTGATTTCATCGTACATGTACTTTCGCCCTAGTATACACCATAGGTACACCTCTGGCCTCTAAGCTATTTCATAGAATCTGTGTTGGGACTTTACCGTAAGTCTTTTATGGATCTATGAAGATCATATATGAGTCTTTTTTTTCCTTCTTTATGTATTTCTTTACTAGTCTCCTTACGAGATGAATGATTTCTATGATTGAACGTCCCGACATGAATTTGAGTTGGTTCTCAACAATACACATGCCCATCTTTACCCTTATATCCACCACCCTATCCTAAATCTTCATTGTGTGATTTAGCAACTTGATAATCCTATATAATTGTTGTAATTATGATATCACCCTTGTTCTTATATAATGAAATTATTATACTACATTTCCATTCTCATGCATTTTTGGCGTCTTGAAAAATGATATGCAACAATTCATTCAATCAGTACCCTACAGGTGCTCTTTCAAAATTCCATCGAGATCTTGTCTAGTCTGATCTCCTCATCTTTACGCATTCTACGAATATCACTCTTAACCTTCTCAACCCTTATACGCTAACAATACCTAATTATGACGCCTCTTTGGATGCTCCAAATCATCAAGCACTCAATTTTTTGGGCTTGCGTAGTTAATTTAATGAAGATATTTAAATACATATTCTGCTTTATTAAATCTTATTAGAGATATGAAACAATAGTATAAATTTCATTTAGATACTCGAATTACAACCATGTTCAAATTGAGCATCCGAGTACCATGATAAAATATTTCTATTAGACAATTTCGACGCATAATTTGGAAGAAAAAATATATATTCTTTAACATTCATTACGTAAATAAGTTAATCACACATAATATGTGTCTTCCTAATTCAGTTATATATAAACCTTAACATCAATTGGAACATGTATGAGGTTTAACAAATTATTGAGGTTAATATGTATAATTAAATGAGATAATATATTTTGAGTGATTAATTTTATCTACGTAATGAATGCTTGACAACATACATAAAAGTTTTAAAAAATTTGAGTCGAATATATTTAATAATACTTTATCATATATACAAATATATTTTAGAATATGATCAATAAAAATATATCTTAAAATTAATATAGTATAACTCTCGATAACTAAAGTATTACTCTATTAGAAAGAGATTAGATGATTGGGTGAAATTAGAGTAGAAAAAAGTAAGTCAACTATATGAAGAAACAGAATGATGGGCATTTTCGTAAATCGAAACCTACGACGACAAACATATGTTGCTCCGCACAGCTTCACTCTCTTCGGTCTATCTTCATTAGCCCTGAAATTGCTTTCTTCGTTTTTCGAGGATTAATAGTATTTTTATTTATCTTTTAATGTAGTAATTTTTTAATTTTGAATCTAATAATTAACTACGATGGTTATATAATTATAATAGAATCTTTTTGAATTAATATTGTCAGAATTATGGAATATTATTTAATTGAAAAAGAATATTTTTGAGATATAATGATGATTAATTTTGATTACAACAAAATTATTGTATCTTACAAATTTATGTATCAATTATCGCAATGAAATGGACGACAATAGTTTATTGGATTACTTGGATGAAAATGATACAATTTCTAAAGTCCATTGCCTAGAAGAAAGTGTGGATACTATAAAAAAATAACATTGATGATAAAGTTGAACGCGATAAAATATTTTTGGAATCAGTTACAAATAAAAAACACTTATCACATCCAGAACTCATCACAATTTTTTTATTTCAATTCGAAAAGACAATACCGAAATTCTTAGCGTCTAGAACTCTCATTACAACTTTTTGATACAATTCAAGAAAACATCATCGAAATTTTTGAATGCAATAAGAAAGTTAGAGACGAATATTAATTTGAAATACTAATAAAACCTTATATTTATACATGCATCTTTAAAATATATTATCTTATCAAAATATCTTTAGTTTAGAGTATTAATTTAGTGAGTATATTTTATAAAAATAAAAAATTTACTCTTCCATGGGGCCTGCTTCTCATGACGATGTTGACGTGTCGTTCTCCGAATGCTTCCAGCAGTAATTTTTTTATTTTATATGAAAACAAAAGATGATTTGTCAGATATAGCTGTCGTGGGACCCATTATTTTTGGGTTTACAC
The DNA here is from genome assembly GCF_000226075.1 of Solanum tuberosum. Classification (NCBI taxonomy): domain Eukaryota; kingdom Viridiplantae; phylum Streptophyta; class Magnoliopsida; order Solanales; family Solanaceae; genus Solanum; species Solanum tuberosum. Next base: position 113,463 of record NW_006239345.1, on the reverse strand, counting down.
GTTTATCGAGGAGATCTCAAAGGGTAATAATAAATCGGAGGGACCGATGATTTACGAATTACGATTTGGATTTTGTGTGTGGACCCCAGAGAAGACAGGGGTAATTTTGGTATTTCCATTTTAGTTATTTTTGGTGGCTAGGGTAGGCTTGTCTTTTTATGATTTTTCTTTTTCTTTTCTTCTTTATGGGAAAAAGCAAATATGAATGAAAAAATAGAAATGTCAACATGGAGTGGATGTTGTTTATTTTGGATTATTATATATTATGGTGCAAGTAAACTTTCCATTGATATTTTCTTCATGTCAAATCTTTATATTAGCGGATGTGGTATATCGGATGATGTTGCTTTTTTTTTATTCAGAGGTATTTTTGAGTATTTGATATGAAAAAATTCTTTAATAAGAAATGCTTCCTCCCTTGAAGGATGGCATGCGTGATATAAATTCAAAATAATCAAGCTTCAATACATAAATTAAAAAAATATGTATAGTACTCCCTCAGTTCCTAATTTTTTTTATTTTTTTTTACCCTCCCTAGGAGCTCCCACCCCTTTTGCTCCCTTGGTGACTCGAACTCGCAGCCTTCGGGTTGGAAGTGAGGGGTGCTTACCATCTGAGCAACTCCCTCTATTCCTAATTACTTGTTCACTTTTCCTTTTATAGTTGTCCTTAATTATTTGTCTATTTTGACAAATCAAGAAAGGATAATTTTTTTACCTATTATATCCTCAATTAAATGACTAATTATTTAGAAAAATGCAGAACTTTTCATTCACTTCATAATTAATAGGATAAAATGATAAACTCACTATGTCATTAATTAATTTTTTAATAGGTATGTCAATTCAAAAGTGGACAAGTAATTAGGGACAGAGAGAGAGTATTTATTAAGTGGTTTTGAATAACATTTGGTTAGAGTTGAAAATAGAGTATTTGGATATTAAAATTATATCTGAATATGAACTTTACTAAAAGATATTTTGAAGTTTGAAAGTAAAAGCTATTATTTTACTTTTAAATATTTCTAAAATAGTTACCTTTTAATGTTTCAACAACATTTTAAATAATGAACTTCAATAGTTAACCTTTTTTTTATATAGTTTTTTAATGTGAAAATTTCTCATATGGTATTTTTGGTTTGAGAACATCTTTAAAAAGCAAGATGCATTTTTACTAAATTAACCTTAAATAAATAGTGTCAATTAATATGATTTCTTGATTATGTAAAAATTTACTTTTATTTAAATAAGAGTAAAACTTTATTGTTGATGCCTTTTTTTATTTAAGTAAAAATTATTTATTTTGGACAAATATTTTTAGGATATTTTTTTTTTCTTACATATCGAACACAGAAAACAAATAAGAAACTCACTTGTTTTCTTGAAACATTTTTCTTCAAATTAAACATATCAAGAAACGACAATTATATAATTTTTCTTTTTACCCTCTATATTAATTGTTTTTCACCAAATCATTTTCCAAGACTAAAATTATAATACATCAATTAATATGTATATTATGATAAAATATTTATATCTATTAATTATGGGAAAAGGGTCAAATATGCCCCTAAACTATTCGAAAATGTTTAGATATACCCCCTCCCTCCCCCCGTTTGAAGTTTGGCTCATTTGTGCCCTCGCCGGTCCAACTTTTCGCGCATATATGCCCTTGTAGACGTTAGTTGCTTTGCTGACCAACTCATTTTTCTTTTCTTTAAATAGCAAATGAAATTGCCACATCCCCTTTTAATTACCACATATCATTTATTTATATTAAAAATTGAATACACCTCTTTTAAATTGGATATCCAACCCAAATTTCTTTGGTGGATATTTCACATAAGCCGACAAATCATATCTGACCCAAATCTCTTTGGTCAGAGAAACACCATCTCCAACAAAACCCGTCACTTTCTCCTAAAAGAAAAACACCATTGAAGGCGAGCTTCGAGCTCTAACCATGAGCAAACAATAGAGCTCCAATGAGCTCATTGATTCGCACAACCTCGAACAAACAACTACCAAATAGCTCCGACCACCACGAGCTCCAGAACACTACCCCCAAGGTAGCCGACAAACACCAACCCACACACCTCATTGGTCTAGCAAGACAACTAGCAAACGACCCCAAAACAACTGCGTTTCAGATGTAAATGTTATCTCATTTTAGATTTGGTTGGAGGAATTCAAACTCCGGCCACCTTGGGTCGGATATCCTATTTAAAAGAGGTGTATTCATTTTTTAAATATAAAAAAATGCCACGTGGTAATTAAAAAGGGATGTGGCAATTCCATTTGTTATTTAAAGAAAGGGAAAATGAATTGGTTATTTTCAGAGCAAAGCAACTAACGTCTACAAGGGCATACATGCGCGAAAAGTTGGACGACGAGGGCACATATGAACCAAACTTCAAACGGGGGTATATCTAGACATTTTCGTATAGTTTAGGGGCATATTTGACCCTTTTCCCATTAATTATTATTTTTAAGAGACGTGTAAAGCAATATTGAAACAATCAAGCAACTGAATAACGTGTTAGAGTCATCAAATTACTATACATGAATGATTGTTACGAATATAATTGTGTTTAATCCAACTACTTATTGACAAATTAATTACATCCAAACTTCTTAGATTAATTTTGACTTGTTAATTAATACTCATTTTGGATTGGAAATTATAACAGCAGTTGGATAACGTATTCAACAAGCATATGCCAATTAAAAAGAAACAAAGATTAATTACTTGTAGAATAATCCATTAGTATAATAATTAATACTACTTATTATAACAATAATAATAATAATCATGTTGATAAGAATACAAGCTTTAGTAACATTTCTTATTACTACTAGTGGGCTTTATAATTGGTTGGAATCTATACCAAAAAATAAATAAAAATCCTTAATATGGTAGGGTCTCTAATTAATCAGTGATTAGTACTCTTTAGCCAAAACCAATAATTTCACAAAAAAAATCATTAAAATTTTAAACATATTAAACACAATGTTCACTAATTCTTATACACTAAACTTCTAATTCTCACAAATTAAAAGAGTGAAAAATATTAATAGAAACAAAAAAAGCACATACTTCACATGATAACAAGCTAAGTATCCGGTGATACAAATTAATCTTTCATCAAAAAGGTTCATCATCTATAATATATACATAAAGAAAAATTAAACTCATCTATATAGTTTGATTTTCCAGCGAAGGGTGTTTGGGTGATCTTCTTCCTCCCCTGTCAATTAACATTATTACTAGGAACAAAAAAATTTCTCATCTTGAATCAGTGGAAAATTCGAGTAATAGAATAAAATTTGAGTCATAGAATATGATTTTCCCTCTACTTTCTCATCAAATCAATTCACTAAGAAAACACATGATGAAAAACTTTATAATATTTCCATATAAAAACATTACTATATTTTTTTCTCACCGATTCAATTAAAAAATCTGTAGAAATGACCTCTAAACATTTTTTTAACAGAAAATTTCAGTGAGAAAGAGACAGAGTGGTTTTTAGTAGTGCATAGATAAAAATAAAATAAAATTAAAGTCAATAGTTATAAATTATAAAGCTTATAGATATCAAGAGAGTAAAATATGTTAGTAGTGTAGAAGAATAATTACTACTCTCTCTGTTCTTAATTACTTGTCCACTTTTGAATTGACACACCTATTAAGAAAAATATGACTGACACAGTAAGTTTACCATTTTACCCCTATTAATTATGAAGTGGATGAATAAAAAACTTAAGATTTTCAAAAAGTTCTACCTTTTTCAAAGTAATTAATTGAGGGTATAATAGGTAAAAATAATTTGTCTTTTCTTGATTTGTCAAAATGGACAAGTAATTAGGGACAACTAAAAAAGGAAAAGTGGACAAGTAATTAGGAAGAGTATTATTTTGGGTGCTAAGTTAAGTAGATTGAAAGGTGTAGTAGAACCATATCTTCTTTTTCAAAAATAATAAAAATTAAGGTATCAATCTTTCTTGGAAGAGCAACTATAATGGTAGGTCAAATTAAGTAGAACAAACATCTTGTAAATGAATTTGAGCCTAAAGGGAATATTAGCCCTACATGGCCCATTAATGAGAAACATAGAGGAGTACTATATATCATAATTGATTGGCAAGCAACCTAAAGGATAAACAAATGTATTAGCACTACTTCACCACTTTATACTAAAGTAACAATGAAGTATATCTTCCAATCAAATTGTTATAAAATGGGACCCATACTAGAAGTCTTAGGTGAGCAACTATCAATAAAAATCCTCTTCTTTCACCAATGCTGACAATTATATAATGTTTATACATGGTTAATGAAGAAATTAATGGTGTGCATTATGATTTTGGGTTCAAATTTCAGTGAAGATAAAAAAAATATTTGGTGATTCTTTCTGTTTCTATTAACTTTGGTGAATAAAATTATCTGATATATGTTATTCGTGGAAGGTGACATGTATCCTGCGAAATTAATCGAGAAATGCAAAATCTGATTCAAATACCACGATCATAAAAAAATATTAATGGTGTGCATTATTGCTTTGGTAATTTAATCCTTCATTTGGCACCTTCTAAATTAACTTGAGGGAGTAGCTTTTAGTTGGTGGTCTATTTATAGTTGGCAAGTTGAAAATATTAACATAACCAACATGTTTACTTAAGAAATATAATACTACTAATATTCAAAGATGGATCTGGATTTGAATATTATGAATTCAAATATGAAATTTTCACTACTTAGAAATATATGTTATTTTTTTTAATCATGAATTAATGAGAAATTGTGTAAAAAAATATGAACTTTTCTCTCATTTTCATCAAATCAACTCACTGAAAAAACACATGGTGAAAATAGATCATTTTCATTGAAATATTGGAAAGCTTACTAATTTTTTCATGGGAGTCTCACCGATTCAATATATCTGATGGAATAGCGTGATTTTTTTTAGTAATGTCTACCATAATTCATTTGATTTACCGTAATAATTATTTTGGTTTTATTAATTAAACATTTCACTTACTACGTGAAGTGGAGTGATATTTTAAACCCGGCCAAGTATTTTCAATTATTTGAGGTTGTTGCCTAATGACAGCCCTTAAGTCCTTAACAATCCCTAATTTAAGTTGGTAACAAATTTTCTAATTCAAGTGGAATAATGTGCATAGTACTTTTTTGACTTATTGCGTGGAGTTGTTAATCTATTAAATTATCGTTTAAATTTAAATCTTTGTGGTATAAAATTTATTTAAGGAGGAAATACTTCTTAATAATTTTTTTTTATATATATAATTCGAATCTGAAAAAGGTGGAAAGATTCTATCATTCTTATCATAACTCTGGTTCGAAATGTATAATTTTTTAATTTATTCATTTTGTAATTAAACTTACTTATAACTTTGTAATATAACAGACAATATTATATCTTATATAATCATAATTATGGAACATTATTAGATAGAAAAAAAAAATACACCAATTGCCACCCAAATATGTCATGATATTAGGATGTTCCATCAGAAATATTAGTTCCATCACCTTTTGTCATTTCCTTTTAAAGAAAGAAAAAGATATTGCTCCATTTATATATTTTTGTTTGGTAACATATTAACATGATTTGACTAATACTTATGGACTTTACTTGCTTCATTATCTTTCTGTCTCACTGAAAATATCATTAAAATTAAGGAGGAAATATAAAGCAATGGCTTTTCTTTCCATAATAAATAACAACTTTTATATATTAAATATGATTGTACAAGTAGAGTCTGAAGAGAATGATATGTATGTAATCTTATTCCTATCTTTATAAAGTCAGGCCCCCCCCCCGCATTCTTTCTTAAGAGATGGAGCAATCGTCACTCGACAACTCAAAACTGACCAGTACAAAATCATGTGATTTGTCCTTGTTTACGTACCCCACTGGCACTAGCCTAACACCCTGCCTACTTGTCTTTAACTGACTTATTTGTACCCAGCTACATGATGGAAATCCCCTCGGCCAATCATCACTCGACAACTCAAAGCTGACCGATACAACCCGGGTGCTTGCAAACCAGCCAAGGTTTGATCCATGCAGGTCTCGAAATTACGACCTTCGGTTTATTAGCACAACACTTCTGGAAGTCTGTACGATTCAATAATATATTAGGTGACTTAAAAGCCACTAATTTTTTTTTAGAAAAACCTTAAATATTTTAATAATATTTTTTCTTTCTAAAAGAGGCCTTATATAATTTATTTGAAACTTAACTTTTATAAACAGCTTAAATTAGTTGTAGTTATATTTTTTGTTATCAAATTTTTTATTTGACATATTTTGCCAATTTGTTTAAATTTTCATGGACCATTTTCATAATGTGAAATTTTATTAATTTTAGTTTTGAATTTTTTTCCAACAAAGGTAAATAATATGTTGTAAAAAATATATTATTTTACAAGAAATATAAATATTTTAAAAATAATTACTTAATTGGGTATGAGTGTATGACAGGTAAAGTCTACTACTGGTACAATTTCTCTTTTCACATACAATTTCATAAATAATATAGTAATAGCTTAATGACTAATATGATTCAAGAACCATTCAAAGATTAAGCAGTTGAATTCTAATTTAAATTTTATAAAAAAAATAAATAACTTTTGACTTTTAAGAGCCTAAAGCCATTGTTTATTTGCTTTTACAAATAGCCGACCCTAATTTTCGAAAATATTAAGTTTATCAATATTTTGAGATTTTATTTATTTATATTAATAGTTTTCTTAATAATAATCTCCAAAATTTATAATTATATTATTAATCACTCTACCACAACATTGAATACTTTTTATTGATTGTTCTAATTTCCTTGTTACTTTCACCTTGTAATTGACCAATGGAAATATTTTAGCTTAGATAAGTTTCTTACATCATATTTCCTCTCTTTTATATGTTTTATTTATATGAGAGTTAGATTTTTTTCCATCTTGTGTTTGGAGCTCATATTGGATTCCTGACTACATTTAGATCGCACACTGCAGGGCTCATACGAAAGTGGTGCTTCCAGCAAGATTTTCTCCATATCCGGAACTCAAACCCAAAATATTTGATTAAAGGTGAAACAGTCTCACTACTACCCCATAACCATAACTCATATTGATTAGTTGATATCAACTTCTTTCTTCATGTTCAAATGTTTCTTTAATGAAAAAGTATAATAATTTACATACATTCATCAACTAGCTTAATTTTTTTTTTTTGATAAATAATTCATAACAATTTCTACTACAATTGACTCATTCAAGGATTTTACATATAATGCAAACTCACCTATATGTATTTATTAAGCACACAATAGTTGTTTAAAATCACAAGAAATCATATAATGATGGTCAAACTAATCATGCCTTTTTAATATTAAAGTGATTAGTTTTATCTAACACTATTCAACATACCATTCATTTATTATTATTTAAATAATATTATTCCCTTTTTAATAATTTAAAACACATTAGGGTTATTAGGGAGAAGTGGGGTTGGAGAGATGAGCCAGCCTACTTTACACAACTAAATGGGATGCCCACATCATCAATTATCTTCCAAGAATAAAGTGTAGGATAAGCATCTCAAGTAGCTGGCGCATTTTAGCACCTAGCCGATTAATCGCCGATCTTTTGTAGTTCGTACACCGTATTATCAAAAGCATAGATGCTTTTTTTTTTTTAAAATAAAATTATTTTTTAATTTTCAATTTTTTTTGTTCTTTTCTCCATGTGAACTGAACAAATACAACTGGCTAGCTCTTTCCACAACCATCCTTTTTTTCCCCTTTCTTTTCCCTCTCCCACCCTATATCTACTATGCTAGCCTAGCCAGATATTTATATTTCGTTGGTTTAATTTATGTGATATAGTTTAATTAGATATGAAAATTTAAAAATATAATAATATTTACAATGGTTTAAAATTATTATTAAAAATACATCTTTTTAGATTTTTTATCAAATAAGTGAAAGCAAACATAGCTTAATTGTGATAGTGTTATTAAATATCTATCAAATAAGAACAAGTATTGACTTAAAAAAACATGTCATATAAATTAGGATAAAAAAGTATTACTTTTTCTAATTGAAGTCTCCATTTCGAGCGAAAAAACTCCATCTAGACTCTATGTGAGATGAATTTGAATTAGTAAGAATTCAATATTAGTTATTTTAAAAAAAATAATATTTACATTATATTGAAACTGAAAAGGGACAGTGAAGGAATGAAACTATCTTAAAAAAGCAAAGAAAATTTACTATATAGACAAGAAAAGAAATGTAGTAACAAAATTTGGATATAGTGAAAGTGTTAACATTTGAGAAATGCTTAGTTTTTATGATTAAATTTATTGCAAATGATAAAAAATATGGTATGATTTTGAATTATTTTTGCTTTTCTATGCTTTTTTTTTCTTTCTCCTTAACCTTTCCCACTTGGATGATGAGATAATGATGTACCCCAGCCTCAATAGCATATGCTCAACACCAAAAAACTCAAGAAAGAGAGAGAGGGAGAGAGAGAGAGAGAGAGAGAGAGAGGTGTTTCAGAAAAGGAAAAGAAAGGTACTTCTTTTTATCCCACATTCTGATCATTCATTCCAGTTGGTTTTGCAGTGAAACCAACTGGGATTCACCTCATTTCTACCCATGATGAGATTGTGTGGGATAAAGTTTTGATCTTGATGCTTCTTTCTTGATTTTCTGTTTGGTTGCTGTTGTACTGGTGGGTGAAATAGGACCTTGATATAGAAAGAATACAGAAGGAAAAACTGGATATAGGAAAAGAAAAGAAAGAGCTTCTTTTTTCTGTTCCATTCAGTGATTCCATTACAGCTAACATCTGGTCTCTTTTTTGTAAACCACTTGTTGCCTTGGCATGATTGTACTTTTTCTGTGTTCTTTATATCAAGTAAGCTGGAGTTTTTATTGCTTCTGAGTGAGTAAAAATCCAATCTTTAGTTGCTAGGAGCAAGAAATAACAAAGATTGAGGGTCCAGGGATAGTTTACTCAGTTGCAGTGAGTAATTGGAGCCTTTTTTTTGTTCAAGAATCTGCTTTTCTGTCTGCCTGCCCCTTCTTGGGGTTTCCACTCAAGTGGTTGATTAAGAGATTGTAGAGGTGAGTTTACAGCAGAATTTTGAAATTTCAATTTCAGCTTTCTGTTGGAATTATGAGATGTGTTTACTTGAGAATTGCTGAAATTCAGGTCAATTATTGACTTTTAATGAGCTTTTCTGCTCTGGGTGGGTTTGCTCTTAAGCTTTCAAGGCATTTTCTGAAGATATGTAGGTGGATTCTATTAAAGATGTCCTTAAATTGCAAATTGTTGGGCATGAATGGGAGCTTCTCTTCAAGTTTTAGGCTGAAGAAGGCAAGAGAGTCTTTGCCAGGACCAAATTGTGGGTGGAGATGGCAAAGGAAGCTTTTGTTTTTATGGCTCATTTTCTTTGGAATTGGATTTTTTTGGTTGGTCATTAGCTTAAATGGTGGTGTTTATAGTTGGAAGCAGGAGGCTTCAGAATCAAATGAAGATAAATCTTATTTTCTTCTTGAACGTTTCAATGTCAGCAAGGAACAAATTCAAGATTTAGCTACCTTATTCTTTGATAAAGATCAGGTATCTTGCAGTTACTTTGAATGCTTTTGATGTCCTTTTCGTTTGACGTTTAAATAGTTGCTGCTATGTTTATACTGTTCTATTACAAATAGTAAAAATCTCTGCCAAGACGAGGAAAATTTTGAAGATTGCAGATTTAGTGAGAGGGTAGATACAAGCTAATTCAATTACATTTAAAAGGATTAGCTTTATGAGGTTAAGTTGCAAACTTCCTGTGTTTGATCAATACTGCTGAGAACCTTTCTTGAATCATGGTTGAACAAATTGAAAAACCTTTCGTCTGAGTGAAACTTTATGGCATTCTAAGCAAACTCATGCTTGATTTGCAACTTGTTCATAATTGGAAGGAGCAGGTTCCAAAAGGAAGAAGAGTTCCTAAGTTCTCTCAGTATAATTGTTGATGTGTGCATCCAGCATTTCTCTTCCAACAGTTTGTTCCTTCTTCTTGCCTTCTGTTTGTTACTGTTCTCGTGGAGTTAAGTAGACACTCTCACTTCTCTTCATTGACATTTATTTTCGGTCAGCACCCTGTAGATCAGATTGGCAAGTTGCATGTTAGAATCTTGGTTTGGAGTATTTGATACTTGGTAAAATATTCACTCCAATATAGGCCTTCCAATCGTTGAAGAAAGCTGGCTTTTATGTAGTTTCTTCTGTAAATCAGTATGCAGCTGGAATTTGCTCTGCCTACGGTGCTAATGTGTAGTGCTGTGGCTCTTCTGGTTATATTCCGATTTTTGCAAATGAGAAAACAGTTTGGACTTGCAATTTCTTTAAAAGGTGAAAAACCGAAATTAAGTCTTTGGTAATAACATATCTCTAATGACATACCAAAATTTGTTGTTACTGTTGCATTGCCTTCTAGAGCCATGGGGAATCTTAATAGCTCAATTGGTTAACTACCTGAACTTTCACCTTATTTGGGAGGGTTCGGTTCCCCTCTCCTTACCTCTAATTTTTTTAAAAAGCCTTCTGGAGCCACATATTGTTCATGTAACAAAAAAATTGTCACCAGAAATTAACATTCAAAACAAATATCTCTCTAGTATCTGTTACCCCTATACTGCATTAGTGGTATAGAGAATTTCTAATATTTTAAATACCTTCAGAAGGTATTAACTTTGAGAACTTCTTACTAAAGTTAGCTAGTTTGTTGAGTAAATTTGGAACTCTTATGCACTCACCTAGCTCCTGTAAATTTAACACCATGTACAAAATGAATGTTTCAGGATTGGTTGTGGGAAAGGGAGAAGAGACGAGTGAGTAGAAAAGAGATGGGAAAATAATTAAGGAAAGGGGTTTTTCCATTTTCTATTGTGTTGAAAAGAGATGAGTATTTCAAGAATGATTCTACTTTGGATGTCAGGTTTAGAAATATAACCTGAAGTTCTGGAATGACATGATAAGCATGGCTTGACGTGTTGGAGAACTTGAATGTCACTATTACTGCTCCTTTTTTCAGTACTACCTTAAAGGCTTTGCTAAATTTTAATTTCTGAATTATAAAAAAAAAAATGTTGTCGAAGGAAAATGAAAAATAATGGTCATCTTTTCATACCATTCCCTCTCTTATGATTAAAGATCAGATATCTCTGTTTATAGTAATTGACCTCAGTGATCTCAACTGTGTAGATTTCATCCTTGGAATGCTCAAAAGGTCATGGGCAGGAAATGCCTATGAGTACTACCATTACTTGCCTTCTCAAGGTGCTAGGTTCGGAGAGTCTGGAATATGAACAGCAATATGAGATGGTTGTAGACAATATTGAAGCAAAAGGCCAGTGCCCAGTTCCAGATGAGGAGACACTGAAAAATAGTGACATTTCACTAGATGACAAGTCGTTACCATATGTTTTGCATCGTTTATCTTCTCTAGTCTCAACAGATCCTAAGTTCTTTGAAAAGGTGAGCCCTTATGAATGATTAGAAACTGATCTTTACTATCTTTGCCTTGCAACTGAGGAAATGTCCATCATGATTTTAGTTGGTTATGTTTATGAAGTTTTTGGGCAAACTAATAGTTACTCAATTTTGGTTCTGTATATTCTTTTTTCTCTGTACATTGAACTTTTGTCCAGGAAGTAATCGTATCATTTGAAGGACGACTTGCCTTTGAGCTGATTGTAATTATTGGCTTTAGGACAAACACGTGCACTCTAACTATTACCAAAGTGCATACAGCAAGAAGTTCAAAAATTCTTTTGATTTGATGTATCAATTGTCCTCTTCATGTAAATAATATCAAATTTAACATGTGCTCTGAAATAATGAGAAAATTATCCTCAAGGAGTGCTTGAAGGAATTGATGAACCCTGTGATTATCTAGACTGCTCACACCATTTTTCTGTGGTTCATTTTTATCAGAAAGCATCACAAATAAGAGAAGTTGGGAATCTTAACCCAGAGCATTGTGATAGTGTTGCCTTCTGTTTCACAAAACTATGCTGGTGGGTCCTTCTTGGGATTGTGATCAGCTGGAAGATACTTCTGTTATGTGCAAAAGGTGGGGAAAATCAACAGAACAGATTCATTCAGCAGCAACCACTGTCTCAACAACTTCATCCACTACAGCAGTTGCAGCAGCAGCAAGCTCAGATTTGCTCTCGAACTGGTGGGAAGTGGAGGAAGAAGGCTCTTGTTATCTTTGTTATTGGTGGGGTGATCCTAGCCATCTGGTTGTATTTGTACCTGAGTGCAGACATTGCATTGAGGAGGAAAGAAACACTGACAAGCATGTGTGACGAACGAGCACGAATGTTGCAGGACCAGTTCAACGTAAGCATGAACCATGTTCATGCATTGGCTATTCTTGTTTCCACATTTCACCATGGAAAACAACCTTCTGCAATAGACCAGGTACAATTATAGGTTCCTTTAACTTCTGTCATTATTAATTGTCCATGTATAAATCAGCTATCAAATTTTTTTACCCTTTGTTCTTTACTCCCCACTCCTCCTATTTGGTGGGAGCAAGCCATAGGCTTTGCTATATATCTGATTCAAGAACTTGTACTAAATGATTGAACTGGACTAGTAATACTAAGAACTGCAACTTACAGTTTTCATAAATGAAATTAATCAACAGAAACTATTATTTAGACAATGTTTCTATATCACCCTCTCCACACTGCCAAAAAATGAAGAAAAAAACGTAAGAAAGGTTAAAGCATGATAAAGTGGGAGGAAGAGTGTACAAGTTGTCTTTGGACTTTGAATGTAACTATGATGTTTTTTCTTTCACTCTACAGAAAACTTTTGAAGAATATACTGAGAGAACAGCTTTTGAAAGGCCACTTACAAGTGGTGTTGCCTATGCTTTAAGGGTTCGTCACTCAGAGAGAGAAGAGTTTGAGAAGCTGCATGGGTGGACTATAAAGAAAATGGAATCAGAGGACCAAACTTTAGCACAGGATTATATCCCTGCAAACTTGGATTCTGCTCCTGATCAAGATGAATATGCACCTGTCATATTTTCACAACAAACAGTTTCCCATATAGTCTCTATTGATATGATGTCTGGAAAGGTGTGCATTCTTGATTATAAATTATTTTTCCTCTTTTACTGATTTGCTGAATATCATATTTCAGTAGTAAAACTGGCTTAGATGGATTATTCTGCATCGAGGGTTAATAAAAATGGATGGCAACGGGTGAGGGCAGGTTCGGGATGGTGAAAGCTTCACCTTCTACCAATCATACCCCGTCCCGTGATGTCCCTTTCTGCTAGATTTTCTTCTCCGTCTGCCCTTCCCGAACCTGTTACTGCAGGATGTTTTGTGCACCGGGCTGCCCTTTTTTGCCATTTTAATGTTTTCCATTAATTTTCTTAATGCTTTTTCCCATTATTTCCCACTATTTTATTTCATTATACCTTTTTGTTATTTTTCCACTGTATAATCATTGTTTTATCTTTACTCGTGTTCATCTATCATTTGGAGGAAAGTAAACGTTTAGCCTATTAAATAAAACAAGTTAACTTCGACTATTATGTATGAAATAAAAGTGACATTTAAGGAAGCAAATAGTGATACCAAAAATAAAAAAAAATGAACTTCAAAAACTCTGATCCCTTTGCCCTCCAGCCCACTGGCAATGTCTTTTCCACCTAGTCCAGTCCATTGCCATCCCTAGGAGAAGGGAAAATTTCTAGTAGTGATGGTTTCGAACAAAACTTGTATATTTTTGATCAGGAGTGTAAGTGTTTAGATAACTATGATGGCCTGTATGACATTTTACCTAAATCTATGTTTCCATTGGGATATATTGCCTTTGTTTTCTTATGAAGTTTCATGTGTATTAATATTCCCGTGTCTTCTGGTTTAACTGTGTGTAAAAACCTATATTCTCAATCTACTAGTTGTAGGGAATTTCCTTATTTGCTTAAGTTTACCTTGCTATCTTGAAACCGATATTATTTTTGTTGTTGTTTATAGGAAGATCGTGAGAACATTTTGCGAGCAAGGGCTTCTGGCAAGGGGGTTTTGACGTCACCCTTTAAGCTATTGAAATCCAATCACCTGGGTGTTGTTCTTACATTTGCGGTCTATAATACTCATCTCCTTCCTTATGCTACCCCAGTGGACCGCATCAATGCTACTGTTGGGTAAGTTCCATCCTAGAAAACTGGGATTTTTCTATTACAGCTCTAGATGTTGTCCTTGTGGTGTTAAAGTCTTTTATCCCTAATTACTTATTGTGTTCATTTTTGCATTTATGTTGAAAAGGTACATTGGTGCTTCTTACGATGTTCCATCATTAGTCGAAAAACTTCTGCATCAGCTTGCAAGCAAGCAAACTATTGTGGTAAATGTTTATGATACAACTAACAAGTTTGCTCCAATTAAAATGTATGGCATGGATGAGAACGACACAGGATTACTTCGCGTTAGCAACCTTGATTTTGGGGATCCTGCAAGGAACCACGAGATGCATTGCAGGTCAAATGATAGTAGTGTCCACGATGTAAAATTTAATGCCATGAATATGTTTCCAGTTTATAATTATCTTTTCTTTTATCACAGGTTCAAGCAGAAACCTTCTCCACCCTGGACTGCAATAACTCTATCTGTCGGAGTCCTTGTTATCACTCTGCTTATTGGTCATATCTTCCATGCTGCCATCAACAGAATTGCTGAAGTTGAGGGTCAGTATCAGGAAATGATGGAGCTCAAACATCGTGCTGAGGCTGCAGATATAGCAAAATCTCAGGTTTGATCCACCTAATGAATCAGATTATGTTTTACCTTGTAGGTATCATTTCTTTGAGTTCACTGGTGTCATGATAACATAGTTCTGAAGTAACTTTCAATCCTCTTAAAATAGATCCACTTCTTTTGTTCATCTTCGGAAGACCCTTTCTTTTCTACTTACTTACTTCCTTCATTTTACAGTTTCTTGCAACGGTTTCTCATGAAATCAGGACTCCGATGAATGGTGTTTTAGGTAATTAACATGCTTTAATTTTACAACTTTGCACTTAATTAACAGAAAGGGGGTCTGGAAAAGGGTGATTCTTATTACCTATATGCTCAGATATTGATAATAATTTCTTCAATAAGTACAGGCATGCTTCAAATGCTCATGGACACGAACCTTGACCTAACGCAACTGGATTATGCACAGACTGCTCTTGCTAGTGGGAACGATCTGATATCATTGATTAATGAGGTGCTGGATCAGGCTAAGATTGAATCAGGAAGGCTTGAGCTGGAGGCTGTTCCTTTTGATCTCCGTGCTGCACTTGATAATGTTTCATCGCTCTTCTCAGGAAAATCTCATAAAAAAGGGATTGAGGTACAGTATCATGCTCTTTTTCTCACAAGTCAGTATCATAACTACATAAGTTTTCCTCCCTTCGTTTAGTGTTCTCTCTCTCTCTCTTTTATTACTGTCATTCCTTTAGCTAGCTCATGATGCCTTGTATTTTGTGTTATTTCGTGGAAGCAGTTGGCTGTTTATGTTTCTGACCTAGTCCCAGAAGTTGTTATCGGAGATCCAGGACGGTTCAAGCAGATAATTACGAATCTAGTTGGAAACTCAGTTAAGGTTGGTTAAGCCTTCTCTGATAATGACTCTACCAGAAAAAGTAGGGTCTATTTGATGATCCACCAATTTTCAGTACCTAATATTGAATGTTTTAAATGATTAGAAATCATACTTGCTCAATAAAGGAAACAGAAGATCACTTTATTCATTTATTTATTATGTACTACTTAAAATGCCTTACAAATTTTAAGGAAGATCATCTGTTGCCTATCTCCTCATTTCATTACTTTCACTTCACTAAAATCTTGTTTGCTCATAATGCAGTTCACAAATGACAAAGGGCACATATTTGTCACAGTACATTTAGCTGATGAAGTGAGGAACCCTCATGATGTGACGGATGAAGTCTTGAAACAAAGCTTAACCTTTGTTCAAGAAAGGTCAAATGCATCTTGGAATACCTTAAGTGGATTTCCTGTAGTTGACAGATGGCAAAGTTGGCAAAAGTTTGATAGGCTGAGCAGCACAGAGGAAGAAGTGGGAAAGATCAAGTTGTTAGTGACGATAGAAGACACTGGTGTGGGAATTCCTCTTGAAGCACAGGCCCGCATTTTCACACCTTTTATGCAGGCTGACAGTTCAACATCTCGAACATATGGTGGAACAGGGATAGGATTGAGCATTAGCAAACGTTTGGTGGACCTCATGGGGGGAGAAATAGGCTTTTTCAGTGAACCTGGCAGAGGGAGTACATTTTCATTCACTGCAGCCTTCACAAGAGGAGAAGAAGGTTCTTTAGAACATAAATGGAAACAGTATGATCCAGCTTTTCCAGAATTTCGTGGGTTAAGAGCATTAGTGATTGATGATAAAAGCATTCGGGCAGTGGTCACAAAATACCATTTGCAGAGACTGGGAATATGCGTCAACATAACTTCCACAATGCATTCAGCATGTTCATATCTCTCTAATTACTCCAATACTAGGTAATGTCATGGTAATATTTCTTTTTTAGAGTGCAAAGTTGATGGTGGTCTGAAGTATCAGATGCATTTGTAGATAGAAAGTAGATCTTCTACTAAATACATCTTTCTAAATTCCATCAATGCAATTTCAACTAATATGCTGTGAGAAACTTTCTACCTTTTGAAGAACACTGGTAAATAGTCTTTACTGTATTACATCATTGCCACTTCCTTAAATCCATCTTGAGTTCTTTACCTCCGTAACATATTCCGGAAAGTTAGGCATCAAGGAATTGGCATTATCTGGGAGATTGGGCAAAGGATAGGAGTAATTAGCATGAGTGTGACAGTGTGAGTGAGATAGATTGTTAGAGAGATAGAGATAGATAGATAAATAGAGAGAGAGAGAGAGAGAGAGAGAGAGAGAGAGAGAGAGAGAGAGAGAGAGAGAGAGAGAGAGAGAGAGAGAGAGAGAGAGAGAGAGAGAGAGAGAGAGAGAGAGAGAGAGAGAGAGAGAGAGAGAGAGAGAGAGAGAGAGAGAGAGAGAGAGAGAGAGAGAGAGAGAGAGAGAGAGAGAGAGAGAGAGAGAGAGAGAGAGAGAGAGAGAGAGAGAGAGAGAGAGAGAGAGAGAGAGAGAGAGAGAGAGAGAGAGAGAGAGAGAGAGAGAGAGAGAGAGAGAGAGAGAGAGAGAGAGAGAGAGAGAGAGAGAGAGAGAGAGAGAGAGAGAGAGAGAGAGAGAGAGAGAGAGAGAGAGAGAGAGAGAGAGAGAGAGAGAGAGAGAGAGAGAGAGAGAGAGAGAGAGAGAGAGAGAGAGAGAGAGAGAGAGAGAGAGAGAGAGAGAGAGAGAGAGAGAGAGAGAGAGAGAGAGAGAGAGAGAGAGAGAGAGAGAGAGAGAGAGAGAGAGAGAGAGAGAGAGAGAGAGAGCTTATCGTAAAGACAGTTTATGGGAGGAACTATAAACAACATTTTGTTCAATTTGTCCTATGATAAGCATGTTCGCTAACACTACTTGATTTTGAATTACAAGTGTTTGCTTTGCAGCACGTGAGGTTTATTTATTCTAAAGTATCTAATTATATAATTCAGGTCAAATAATCTGCAAGATGTCCATCTTGAAACTTGTTGAATTATGTGAATCCCCTAGACTAAAAGCTTAAGTTATCAGTGAGTCAATACATTTATTTAGTTATTTCTAATCTGCAAGACAAACCCTCATGTGCGAGCTTGGGCCAAGCATATAGAAGGTTTTGTTGATGGGTGAAGGTTAGACTTGAACCTAGGACTTCTGCATACTTTGAGCCATTTGAATTGTATGAGCTGCCTGCATCTAAAAGTTAAAATCATTGGTAGGGAGCATTTTCATTTATTTGCTTTTGGTCTGTTAACAAAACTGACTGAATGAGTGGGGGTGGATCTTCAAAGTGCTGCAGTTTCTTAATGATGTTGGCATTGTTGATTCATTTAGTCGAAATTTTACTTATTTTGCAGCGCATTGGAACATTTAGCCGTGGTTTTTGTTGACCAAGATAGTTGGGATAAAGAAACTTCTCTTACACTAAGTAATATGTTGAAAGAGCTCAGAACAAATGGCTCAACTACTACTTTGGGGAAGCCTCCAAAAATCTGTCTCTTATGTATGAGCTTTATGGAGAAAGATGATCTTAAATCAGCTGGAATTGTGGACCACGTGTTAACAAAACCTGTGCGGTTGAGTGGGTTGATAACATGCTTTCAAGAAGCCATTGGCTACCAAAATAAGAAGCGAGTGACTCAACCTTCAACTCTTGGAAGTCTGCTGACAGGAAAGCATATATTGGTGGTAGACGATAATAATGTAAACAGGAGAGTGGCAGAAGGTGCTCTAAAGAAGTATGGGGCGATAGTGACCTGTGTAGACAGTGGAAAGGCTGCTTTGACACATCTTAATCCACCACACAATTTTGATGCTTGTTTTATGGACCTCCAAATGCCTGAAATGGATGGGTCAGTAACTTAAATCTGTCTCTAATTTTCCTTTTGCCAACACCACCTTCCTACATTTAAAAAAGAGGGGCAGGAATAATGTACGGGTCTGTAGATATTTGATCACTTAGATGAGCATATCTCTGATAGTCTCTATCTCCATATGCAGGTTTGAAGCGACACGACAAATACGCAATCTAGAAAACAAATACAATGAAAAGGTCGATTCTGGTGCGTTACTTCCCGGCATGTCTGCCAGAGTGGCTCATTGGCACACGCCAATATTAGCAATGACAGCAGATGTAATTCAAGCAACAAATGAAGAGTGCATGAAGTGCGGTATGGATGATTATGTATCAAAACCGTTTGAAAAAGGGCAGCTTTATTCAACAGTGGCACGCTTCTTCGGGTCAGGTTGATTAGGACATCACATTAACTGTGCAGCAGCGTCTTTTGAGGTCCAGTCTTATGGTTTAGTTAACTTGTTTCCGGGATAAAGGGACTAAGCTATTTGGATATCTAACGGATTCCTCCATTGGTAGTGGAGGACGGAGCTTTGGCCAGTCAGATGTGTGACAGCTGACTCCCACTCTTGCTGCTGGATGATTTAGCAGCTCATCCTAAACACCTCCACCTTCCTTTTGTGGTAATCTACCTGCCTCCTTATCAGATAGACGGACTGACTTTCCTTATCTTCAATTCACATGAACTGATATCCATTCATTTGCAGGAATGCTGGCTAACAACCACTAGATACAAAAAATTAATCATGGGTACTCCCGGATTGCAAGCCAATCACTGACGAAGACTATTCCATCATGTGGCAACTCTCACGAGGATGCAATAAGAGAGGAAAATTTATTCTGCTGCATATGCATATTACACCTTTTCTCTGTGAAGTTCCTGACAATTGAAGCCAGTTTGCTAACTCCCTTGAAGCAGGGTTGTGCCAAAAACACTCGTGTTTCTTCGTAGGTCCCGAGATGTATCCTGTGTTTCAGGAGCTCTAATAGAAAAAGAAGCATGTAAATAGCATAGAAGTTTGACAAGGGAAGCAGCTTCAGGTATGCAAACAATTTTTTTTCTTTAATTTCACCTGAGTAGTAGTTGAGTTTAGGAAGTAAATTCTGGCTGTTATGAGATCAGATTAGATTAGGCTAGACCTACACTGAAAGTTTTTCTTCTTTTGTAGGTGTTTCTGTAGTGAGTCAAAAAGTATATTTAAAGCTGTAGATTGTGTAATATTCTGTATATAAAGATGCTGAAAATAGGTTGAGTTTGGTGTTGTAAGTGAAATAGTTTGAACTGTTGAATACTAAAATGTAACATATCTTTTGGAGTGAATATCAATTCTTGCATTGTTAGACACTGTACAGATTTTCTTTTGTTCATCTGTACTGTATGTTCACGAGTTCGAAAGATCATCGGCTCAAGTGCAACAAATCTCGGTATAAAAAAAAAAAAAGACAACGAAAAGAATATAGCAAATAACAAGGAACAGTGCAGAAGCAGCCAAAACAACAATAAAATCACGTGATAATCGAAATACCATAAACAACATACTAGGATAGACTATTAAAAAAATATAATAAGAACTACAATAATATAACTAGTACCATCACAAACACTAGTCATCCTAAGTAAGACAACACTACACTACCTACTACCCTAATAATACGTGTCCTATTTAGGATCATGTCCTTGGTAACCTGAAGCTAGATCATGTTCTATCTTATCACCTCTCCCCAATACTTTTTTTGCTTATCCTTGCCTCTCCTTGTACCTACTATAACCAATCTCTTGCACCTTCTCATTGGTGCATCTATGCATCTCATCTTCATATCTCCAAACCATTTCAATCTCGCTTCCTTCAACTTGTCCACCACGGAGGCCACACCCAACTTATCCTGAATATCCCCATTTTCAACCTTATCGTTCCTAGTATGACCACATGCCCATTTCAACATCTTCATCTCAACAACATACATCTTTCAGACATGAAAATTCTTGACTGTCTAACACTCAGTCTCGTACAACAAAATTGGTCTAATCACCCTCCTATAAAACTTATTTTTGAATTTCGAAGATACTTTTTTATCACAAAACCCCATAGACAAGCCTCAACAAGTATATTATATTATGCATAAGTCATCACATGATGCATGAAAGAGTAATATGGATACCAAACACATAAATAATGCAGTATAATAAGTTTCTTTTTAACCGATCCATTACTTCTAACTACACGATTAATAAGGACTGATGAGTATCAGACAATCAATTAAGTGTTCCATTACTATAAAGCAAGTCTTCTTTTTTTTTGAATATTTTTGATCCCAGTAATTAATAAATTTTAATTTTAATCCTCATAATACAAGTACATAAAATTTCTAATTAATTAAATTATATAAATTTTAATTCTTTCGTTTGCAATATTCATAAATTTTACATAATCATTCATCGTTTTAACACTTAATTACCCAATGCATTAAGTTTGTACTAGTGCTTCATCTTTGATGATAATATAATTGTAAGTAGTAAAATATGGTATGTTTTCCAATATAGAGCAATCAAAAACACATATTTTATTAATTAGTACTCTTTCGTCACTTTTACTTGTCACCTTTTGTTTATCGAGAGTCAAATTATATAAACTTTTACCAGCATTTTGAGATATGGTATTTCTTAATCACATTAGTATGCGATGGATGGTAACTTATAACATTTCTCGTATAATTTTTGAAAATTAAAAAAAAAAAAAAATTTAAATATTAAATTAATCTAATTCAGTTTAAATTTGAAGATTAATCAAATTAACTCTCTAACAAAATGAAATATAACACCGACCAATCTTCCTCAAAAAAGTTTTATCAAAATTGTGATATTTGGGAAAGCTAAATATGCTTAGTCATATAACATATGGACTAAAAATGAAAATATATTATCAATAAGGATTGTGATGTAGTGACAAGTACTCTTCATCCTTAACGAGAGATCTCAAATTTGACTCCTTGAGATATGGAATCACTTTTGTTAGGGATAACTTACTCATGAATCTTTCACACTTGGGACATGACAGTAGGGTGTCAAAATGAGCCAAAATATAGATAATTTGTCCAATTTGTTTAGAATTTTAAAGATTTGGCTCAAGATAATTTAAATTGGGTTCAATCTCAACTCATTCAAGCCTTAATCCATTTTAATAGAATCCTCAATTGATCAATGAGTCAAATTTAATCTCCAATTTCAATCCATTTTAAGACACTTTTATTTGCATTGATGTAACGTATGTTTGTATATGGAAAGTATGAATTACTATCTATTTTATATCTTTTAAAATTTATCTATCCATTTATAACTTTTAAAAAAAAAAAAAAAATTCTTGAGTTAAAATTCGAATTATGGTTATAAAAGTTAAATAATTATAATAATATGTTACAATTAAGAAAAAAATTACATTAATACACATCTTATTTTATTATAATCTCTAAAAAATTCTACCATTTGAAAAAATTACAAAAATCTCATCTCTGATACATTTCTATCTCTCTCAGATACATCCCTCCCCTTTCGAAAACATTCTTATCCCTTCACGGATACATCCTGTGAGCTATGTATCTGCAAGTTTCCTGATGTATCCGAGATCCTATAATTTTTAGGGATTTTCGTAATTTGGGAAAGAATAGGGATAGGGTGTAATTACCTCTTAACACTAGAGATTTATGTAATTTTTACTAAAATTATTGAGATTAAGCCGGTCAAATAGGGCGGGTTATGACTTAACCCATTTTTTATCCCAAAGTAAATTTGAGCAGTCAAGCTAAATCCAATTTTTATTTTAATATCTCTAATTTCAACCTAATCTGATTATTTGACACCCCTAATATAGTGTGTCTTAAGTTTAGATATTCAATTGCTTTTCTTTTTTAGCTCTAAAATAAAAACTAATCCATTGAACTTCAATAATTTAATACAGGTTCAACACTCAAATTTTTATATATTAATTAATGTGCTTCAGTTGGAAATATAAATTTCAATTATCATAAAGAACAAACTCTTATTTTTATTAACATGTGTATTGCATTTTGTAAAAATAACAATAAATCTAAAAAAATCATTTTGCAAAATTAGTGAGTTATTCGTTGTTAAACAACAATAACATAAGTTCCGTTCACCATTCAAACCTTCATGTGAAAGAAGTTCTTTTTGTCACAATTAAAGGTGTTTATAGTTTGGATGGATTTATTTTTCTATAAAAGAAATCAAATCAATAAAATAGATTTTTAAATGTTGGAGTTAAATAAATAGATTATAATTTGATTTTCATCGATTCAGCTTTTATTGGGTTTCTTATTAATATAATTTTGGACACATAATCTTACCTAATCTTATAAAAATAAAAGAGGTCTTATCTAATACATTTTCAAAAAATAATTTTAAAAAGTAGATACAAATTAAATAATAATTTACAAATAAAGTACTGCTTGAAACTTTATGAAATAAGTAAGATTATAACTTCATGTGACTATTTCAATCAACTGACTTGTGCTTAATTATTATAATATATATTCACAACATTTATAATTCTTCAATCACTATTATATATATTGTGCAAGATATATAATCTTCTTTTTAATGTGATAACGAGGAAAAAAGTTAATTATACGTGATGAGATCACACATGTAAATTCTTTTCAATTCTTATTCTATTGATTTATCTAATTTTAATTTTCAATTCTTATGTTATGGATTTACCAAATTTTAATTTTTATCTAATATTCTATATTTGTTTTACAACAATCTAATTCATATATAATAAAGGAAATATTTCACAAGATATATTTAATAATGACATATCAAAGTATATCACACCTTCAATAATTATTTTAATTTTTTTTAGTATTTCTTATTTGATTTATTAATTATATTTAACTTGTTCTCTTTCCTTTTTTTTTTCTTCTTAATTCATTTCTATCCCAATACCCCAAAATTGGGTCAAATACACCCGTCAAATCGTAATATTCCCAAATATGTTGTTCATCAACGAAGCATTTCTCCAATCTTCATTAAATCAATGCAAAACTTTCATCTTCTCAAACAATGTAAGTGATCCAGTGACAACATACATTTTTCTTATTCTATTTATTTTATCTCGTATGTTTAAATGGTACACAAATTCACGACAAATGATGCATTGTTCTTTGAGGAAAATTGTATATATTTTTACGGTACACGAATTCACAATGAATGATGCATTGTTTTTTGAGGGAAATTGTATATGTTTTTTATCGTTTCTGAAATATCCAATATACTCAAACTTTCATCATACATGTTTTCTGCGTTATGTTCAAGATTTCCCTCCCGTCTTCTACATTGTAAGGAGTTACGCGAGTTTAAGATTTTTAGTAAAAAAATGAATATATTTTCTCCATGCATTTTAATAAATGTTAGAATAAATTTTTTTCCATATTTTTCATATTTAATATGTCTATAATATCGACCTTAATAATATTTCTCTTTCAGGATGGTTGAGACAACAAAAAAGATAATCATGCTTGAAATTTTGATACGGACTTAACAAATTATCATCAAATTAAAATAAAGTATATAATTCTGACACGATCACGAAAACATTCAATTTGTCAGTTGAATACTCACTCATGACTCAATGCAAAATGATCCTACATTTATGAATATGACTACGCACGACGGATAAATAATGTGGATGCCGTGATGCCGAAAAATGCCATAGATTTTCATTTCCAATTATTGTAAAAAAAATTTAATTTGAAATTAACTAAAAAAATTTTTTTTGCTACATTCTTATCCAATTGTACTAGTAGGAAATCTTAGTATTTAAGAGACAAAATGTATTCTAAATATTAATTGGCATTTGTACCTGCAATTTGAAATTATCATTTCAAATTGTCTAATAAGCAGGATATGAGATTTCAAAATTTTACAAGGTAAAAAGTAGTTTTTTCTACAAAAGAGATGCAAGAAAAAAAAAGAAAAGGTTCCCATCTATCTAATCTACGAGCAAAAATGGAAATAGAAAAAAAAATGACAACCAACCGTTCAATCAATTGAAGAAAAATATTAGAAGAATCAAGAATCAACCATTAAAGGGTGTGTTGAGAAAATTGGAAAACATTTTCCGGAAAATGTTTTCCGGCCTACCAAACACACCCTTTAATGGTTGATTCTTGATTCTTCTAATATTTTTCTTCAATTGATTGAACGGTTGGTTGTCATTTTTTTTTCTATTTCCATTTTTGCTCGTAGATTAGATAGATGGGAACCTTTTCTTTTTTTTTCTTGCATCTCTTTTGTAGAAAAAACTACTTTTTACCTTGTAAAATTTTGAAATCTCATATCCTGCTTATTAGACAATTTGAAATGATAATTTCAAATTGCAGGTACAAATGCCAATTAATATTTAGAATACATTTTGTCTCTTAAATACTAAGATTTCCTACTAGTACAATTGGATAAGAATGTAGCAAAAAAAATTTTTTTAGTTAATTTCAAATTAAATTTTTTTTACAATAATTGGAAATGAAAATCTATGGCATTTTTCGGCATCACGGCATCCACATTATTTATCCGTCGTGCGTAGTCATATTCATAAATGTAGGATCATTTTGCATTGAGTCATGAGTGAGTATTCAACTGACAAATTGAATGTTTTCGTGATCGTGTCAGAATTATATACTTTATTTTAATTTGATGATAATTTGTTAAGTCCGTATCAAAATTTCAAGCATGATTATCTTTTTTGTTGTCTCAACCATCCTGAAAGAGAAATATTATTAAGGTCGATATTATAGACATATTAAATATGAAAAATATGGAAAAAAATTTATTCTAACATTTATTAAAATGCATGGAGAAAATATATTCATTTTTTTACTAAAAATCTTAAACTCGCGTAACTCCTTACAATGTAGAAGACGGGAGGGAAATCTTGAACATAACGCAGAAAACATGTATGATGAAAGTTTGAGTATATTGGATATTTCAGAAACGATAAAAAACATATACAATTTCCCTCAAAAAACAATGCATCATTCATTGTGAATTCGTGTACCGTAAAAATATATACAATTTTCCTCAAAGAACAATGCATCATTTGTCGTGAATTTGTGTACCATTTAAACATACGAGATAAAATAAATAGAATAAGAAAAATGTATGTTGTCACTGGATCACTTACATTGTTTGAGAAGATGAAAGTTTTGCATTGATTTAATGAAGATTGGAGAAATGCTTCGTTGATGAACAACATATTTGGGAATATTACGATTTGACGGGTGTATTTGACCCAATTTTGGGGTATTGGGATAGAAATGAATTAAGAAGAAAAAAAAAAGGAAAGAGAACAAGTTAAATATAATTAATAAATCAAATAAGAAATACTAAAAAAAATTAAAATAATTATTGAAGGTGTGATATACTTTGATATGTCATTATTAAATATATCTTGTGAAATATTTCCTTTATTATATATGAATTAGATTGTTGTAAAACAAATATAGAATATTAGATAAAAATTAAAATTTGGTAAATCCATAACATAAGAATTGAAAATTAAAATTAGATAAATCAATAGAATAAGAATTGAAAAGAATTTACATGTGTGATCTCATCACGTATAATTAACTTTTTTCCTCGTTATCACATTAAAAAGAAGATTATATATCTTGCACAATATATATAATAGTGATTGAAGAATTATAAATGTTGTGAATATATATTATAATAATTAAGCACAAGTCAGTTGATTGAAATAGTCACATGAAGTTATAATCTTACTTATTTCATAAAGTTTCAAGCAGTACTTTATTTGTAAATTATTATTTAATTTGTATCTACTTTTTAAAATTATTTTTTGAAAATGTATTAGATAAGACCTCTTTTATTTTTATAAGATTAGGTAAGATTATGTGTCCAAAATTATATTAATAAGAAACCCAATAAAAGCTGAATCGATGAAAATCAAATTATAATCTATTTATTTAACTCCAACATTTAAAAATCTATTTTATTGATTTGATTTCTTTTATAGAAAAATAAATCCATCCAAACTATAAACACCTTTAATTGTGACAAAAAGAACTTCTTTCACATGAAGGTTTGAATGGTGAACGGAACTTATGTTATTGTTGTTTAACAACGAATAACTCACTAATTTTGCAAAATGATTTTTTTAGATTTATTGTTATTTTTACAAAATGCAATACACATGTTAATAAAAATAAGAGTTTGTTCTTTATGATAATTGAAATTTATATTTCCAACTGAAGCACATTAATTAATATATAAAAATTTGAGTGTTGAACCTGTATTAAATTATTGAAGTTCAATGGATTAGTTTTTATTTTAGAGCTAAAAAAGAAAAGCAATTGAATATCTAAACTTAAGACACACTATATTAGGGGTGTCAAATAATCAGATTAGGTTGAAATTAGAGATATTAAAATAAAAATTGGATTTAGCTTGACTGCTCAAATTTACTTTGGGATAAAAAATGGGTTAAGTCATAACCCGCCCTATTTGACCGGCTTAATCTCAATAATTTTAGTAAAAATTACATAAATCTCTAGTGTTAAGAGGTAATTACACCCTATCCCTATTCTTTCCCAAATTACGAAAATCCCTAAAAATTATAGGATCTCGGATACATCAGGAAACTTGCAGATACATAGCTCACAGGATGTATCCGTGAAGGGATAAGAATGTTTTCGAAAGGGGAGGGATGTATCTGAGAGAGATAGAAATGTATCAGAGATGAGATTTTTGTAATTTTTTCAAATGGTAGAATTTTTTAGAGATTATAATAAAATAAGATGTGTATTAATGTAATTTTTTTCTTAATTGTAACATATTATTATAATTATTTAACTTTTATAACCATAATTCGAATTTTAACTCAAGAATTTTTTTTTTTTTTTTAAAAGTTATAAATGGATAGATAAATTTTAAAAGATATAAAATAGATAGTAATTCATACTTTCCATATACAAACATACGTTACATCAATGCAAATAAAAGTGTCTTAAAATGGATTGAAATTGGAGATTAAATTTGACTCATTGATCAATTGAGGATTCTATTAAAATGGATTAAGGCTTGAATGAGTTGAGATTGAACCCAATTTAAATTATCTTGAGCCAAATCTTTAAAATTCTAAACAAATTGGACAAATTATCTATATTTTGGCTCATTTTGACACCCTACTGTCATGTCCCAAGTGTGAAAGATTCATGAGTAAGTTATCGAGTGCCGCACGGAACATTAGTGAGGCTCTAAATCTGTGACACTACGATGTATGCATTTCAAAATTTGGATATGTGCGTCTAAAATAGTACTTTAGGCATACATGATAGAAGTAGCAAATACTATACACACACATATTTTAAGTTATGTTTGAAGTAGTTAAATTTGCAAATAACATAAAATGATAATAATTATAATAATAAAATCTAACATAAGGTACAACCTAAATAATAATAATAGGCAAGTTACAAAAATTCCACTAGTTTAGAAGTTAATTACTTAGATTCACACTAGTTTATAATATTACGAATCTTACCATATTTTAGACTTCAGAGACATATATTTGGCGCATTCAAATACGTCCAGATACATGTATTTTGAATATATAGAATCAAAATTAAGTGTAATTTATTCTAGAGAGATTAATATGATAAAAAAGGAGTAATATCAAATAAAGATCAAAGAGTAAATAAAAATAATTTAATCAAATTCTTTTTTTAATTAACTTTTTTCTTGTGCCTTGTGAATCACCATACTAGAACTGGAACATAATAAAGTAACCCATTAGAAGGAAACATCAGTGTGTCAACAAAAAAAGCTTCCTGCTTTTCATATCTTTTTTGCAAACCCTTCCCGCGTGAAATAGTATTACTTACCATATTTATTTACTAATAATAATAATTAAAAGTAGAATTAGTTACCATATTTAAATCCTAATTACATTAGAATAAGGCAACTATTAATTTTTCCATTCCTAATCCTTGTAGTATTTTATGTTACTCACTCCCATAATTTTATTTATTTATAAATACCATTCAAGGCTCTCAGACTATCAAACACAAGTTGAATTTTTCCCTCTACCAGTCACAAATAATGGAAAGGGATGGTCTCACCGCCTGCGCAACATCTTTCATTCAACGCCTGCAATTACACCCACGTATTTTCGGCCAATTCCAACGAGTGATGAAGGATTATTCAACTGACAAGTTGAATGTTGCCGATCTTGTTTTCGAATTGGATACTCTTTTCCAATTCCACCCTCATTTTCTAACTGCCTATAGAATTTTCTTGCCGCCACACTTACGACCAACATTACCTTCCCCTCCGCAGTCACCAAAGATGAACCTGCGTCCCTCCCTGACAGTGTTGAAGCCTTATATTGCATTTATGAATAAAGTGCAGAAACGCTTTGCTGATGAACGGGGAGTTATCCATGAATATTTGGACACCATTAGGAAATTGACACAAGGTAAACTATGTAATAAAGAGGCTTATAATGCAATTATGATAATCTTTGGTAAAGAAAATCAAGATTTGATAGATGAGTTTGAGTTTCTTCTTTTGGGTAGAAACGGAATTATAAAAGAGAAGAAGAAGAAGAATACAATGGAAGATAAGAAGAAGAATTCAATGGAAGATGAGATGTTTGAGCTTGACATGAACTTGTCCCGTCGGAAAACAGCTGAGGATTCTGCAAAAGAGTTGATGTACTCACTACAACAACATCATGAGGATCAACTAATCAATATCGACATTTATTTCAGTGCTGTGAGTCTGGGCTACATAAGGAAAATATACAAAGAAGAAGGTTCCTCTATTATAACAAGATTGCGGGATGATCCAACGACTGTTTTGCCCAAAATTTTGAAAAAGTTGGAGTCGGAAGAAAAGGTCCTGATAAAAAAGTGGCGCGATATTCATCAGAAGAAAAAGAATCCATGTAAATTGAGTATAGTATAGGGGTTTGAATGTAGTTTTTTTTATTTTTTTTATGACAAGGAAAACCCACAAGCAATAGCTCGCAAACCACCGCACTAGGCAAGCCTGGTGCGACGAGCTCGACCTAGAAGGCAAACCCCGCTGGCAAGGGGTTTCGAACTTGAGACATCCAACATGAAAGTCCCAAGCCCAAACTACTGGGCCACCCCGAAGGGTTTGAATGTAGTTTTACTTTGTTATTATGCCGTTTAATGAATTGCAATTAATTAGAGTAGTAATTATTTACATAATTCTGTATGAACTCCATTAATACACCAGTAAAGTTTCCAAAAATGACGTTTTCATATTCTACATTGCAATGCTTTATCAATTTCTTCACGAGTTCAAAATGGCTATCAAGTATCAAGTCAAATTTCCCCAGATTCCTTTAAAGGGGACTAAAAGTCTCATTACCTCAATACTACCACAAGAAAAGGTGCTCGCTAAATGGTCCACAACACCAATCATCTTGTCCACCTCCAAATGAAAAACAGAATCACGATTGTTAAGACCATTCCAGCATACTTGATCCATCTATCAATGCGATTCCTCTTCTCGATGAGTCTCATTACAGAATTTGAAAGCCCCAAAGTGTTGAGCACGTCTAGTGCTTTACGTTGAGCTCTCTGCAACAAGGTTTAACAAAAGACTAGCAGTTAAACCATAATATCCTTAAGACTAACTACAAACTTTAGAAAGTAATAACAGTAATCGTGGCAAAATAATATAACCAGAGTAAATGATAACAAATGTTCACTGCCCTGTATTACTTTAACAAAGTAAAGGTTTTTCCACATTTATCAAAGGGGTTCAACTCAAGGCCCTGCAGTGTTTTAGAAACCAAACCTCTGTGACCTCAAACTCAGATTAACACGTCTCCCTTTCAACCAGGAAGTTCAAGACCCACAAGTTTTTGGAAAAATTACTCTTGCAACCAAAGCTTGAAAAATAGAAACATAACATAAACAGGACCTTTTTACTGTCCTTGCTTTACACTTTCACCTTGCAGCCACCTTTCTGCTTCTTGCTAAAAGGGTTGGTACTAAAGAGCAAAACTTGATTAAGCATCCCTCATCTTTTTTAAAAAAATTATGAAGATTAACCATCCCTCATTATCATATGCGCTTATTACCGTTCTGTCTCTAAATTCATTTAAGTAAAACATGGAGGAGAGAAACCATACTTTCATCAGCTAATATATATTGACTATTTCAACTTCCCCCTTCGAGCCAAACATAGCTGGTGAAAGTAGTAGTAGAACTTGGAACTACTCCCCCTCTGTTCACTTTTACTTGTTCACTATTCCAAAAATAGATTCACTTTTACTTATCATTTTTAACATATCAAAAAAAAGACAATTATTTTTTTTCATTCTTTACACTAGGCAATAATTACTTATTCCCAAATCATTTTCCAAAACATTAATACTAAACATCAATTAATAGGGGTAGTGTGGTAAACTAGCCATGTCAATATTGTTTTCTTAATGGGTGTGACAAGTAAAGGTGAACGGAGGGAGTATAAGATAGCTAAACGCTCTTACTAAACAGGCAATATTTTCTCCACTTTCCAGGCAAAATTCCCAGCACATAAAATCTCTTTTCATTGCAGTAACGAACTAAACAAGCTTCTATGCTGTACAATATGTAAAGAAGTGAATCAGGTCTCCATCAGAAAGTACCTTCAAACGATCCCTTTGCTCACTATATTTGGATAGAATGGCCACACCTGTTGCCAAGGTTTCTTCCATCATTCTGGATGAATTACGAGCAGATTGCATCGCCTGTGCTTCGTCATCAAAAATCCTCAGAACATGGGATGAATCACCGTTCTAGAACATAAAGTAATCCATTAGAAGGAAACATCAGAGTATCAACAAAAATATTTAATAACACCACTAAGAAAATAACGCCATACACTTCTCCCAATCAGTTCTGCTCTCTCCCGGGCTTCTTGCATGCGTCGCTGATGTCTTAAATTATATTTATCCAGACTAGCTTTCAAAGAGTCAGCTTCTTCAGCCACTTGTTCCACTTTTCTGCATAAGGAAGACATAAACTCAACATGCAATATCAACGTGAAATAAGCAGAAGACTGACTACCATTGGGCATACAATAAACAAGCTCCAAAGAGCCTGACCTTCTGGTTTACTCCTAGAGTACAACAGTCAACTTAATAAGCCACTCCTTAATTCAGTAACCAGGCACATCAGATATTGCAAGATGGTGCTTTCTCCATTACAGATTTTGCACCTTTCTCAACTAACCCATACGAATATAACCCTCTTATGTAATCCTAGCGGAGCTAAGGCAATAATCCGGTGACATGCAACTTTTTTTAAAAACAAGTGACTTGTAACTGATTTAATAGGATTAGGAGCTCCGTTGACCTAAATACACACAGAATCCACTCACCTGTCTAAATCTTCATCCATGCATCGAAAGTTGATAACAAGATCGATACACATTTTTCCCATTCCCCAAGTTCAATGGACACCTAATAGGATGGAAAGAAGAGGGTCACTAACTAATTTTCTCAAGTCCCTTTAAAATGGCTTTCATTTCTTTACTTGTTTGGATGGTTGTTACCTATTGCATTGTATAGTATAATTAGGAATGTGATTCATTATACTTGAATCACCAAAATTTTACAAAGTACAACACCAAGAGAAGTTGTTGCTGAACATTACAAAGAGGAGTGATCCTACTGAGATTTTAAGCCTCGTTTGCTAAGACTGAACACAGTACTTCAAGCATTGTAAACTACATTTCTAATGTGAAACCTATACATACTCCATATACAAATGTCAACCTCATCTGAATGGAGAACCAACTAACCTGCGCAATGCAGACTAACAACTCTAAGTGAAAGTCAACGTTGAAAGAAAATATGATGTCAGCTCATAAAGAATTGGGATTCAGCTACCTTCCGGCTTCCAGTAAGCCTCTTAGTCAGTGTCCCTCAGATGGAATCAAAATTTTACATGGGAAAGGATCTTAACTAATCGGATCCATTAATAAACAACCTCCAAATTCAAACAAACTCAAAATTTGAAACAAAAAATATTTGCTGATTCTATCTTATTTGGCACTAATACTCTGATAGCATAGACGGAAACCTGATACTTAAAGGGAGAACAAAAGGAGAAAAACTTAAAGCAGCAAATTTCAATGAGTTATATATTTTAGTTCATAATCCTGCCTAACCACACATGATGCGCAATTAGACCTCTCAATTATAAATATGTAAAGAATTAAACAAGGTATAATCTCAAACATATTCACCTTGATCGAAGAAATCAACCAAACTAGACCACAAATTACAGAAAAATTAGAATTCAATTTTAACTTATCAATCAATCATATTTCAATCCCAACTTACTGAATCAGCAATACAAATCCTAGTATATATTACACTCATATCATTCCAATACTACGTAATTTGAATTTTAAAGCAAAGCAATCTCAATACGATAGATCGAAATTCGATGAACCCTACCTTTTCCAGAGATCACGCTGGGATTTGGCAGATATGGATCGCCAGAGAAGTTCCATCTTAGAGCAAAGAGACTGGATCTGAGCGATATCTTGTCTTACTGCATCAAACGGTTGTTCCGAAGGATCGGCCATGACAGCACTCGAAGATGAAGATGAAGATGACGGTAGCATGGAAGAAGAAGACGACGAAGTGTACTCGAAACGCTCGAGCCTCTCCAAACCATCTCGAGACTTGAGTAAGAGCCGTCTCGAGCTTTGGTAAAGTTCCGATAAGGTTCCACCACCGGCACCGGAATTTCTTTCCCCGATCCCAACCGCCGTTGCCATGGTTCACGTGTCTCTGAGAGCTTCAACTTTGAATCGATCGGAGTTTCGATAAATTTGAAAAATTACAGAAAGGTTCGCTTTATGAATTTTTCTGTATGTGCAAGAAAACCCCATCTTTTTCTGTGATATACAAATTAGACCTTAATCCCAGGTGGAATTAGTTACATGAGTTCTTAATGTATATTTTTTTTAATTACATTTGAATGTGCAACATCAACGTTCTCAACTATTTTATTGATCACTAAGTCACACTCTTAGGTGTGTGTATTACTAATATTTTATAAACTTATATTGATATGTTAGAAGTTCGGATACGAGTTCAATCGAATTCAATAACTTTTGCTCAAAGAATATATTTATATTAATAAGTTTATTAAATATATACAAATATTAAGTTTAGAACTCAGTTATTAACATTTGAAATCGTCATTATAAAACTTGCACTCATATACAATATTATTGGTTTTACAATTGTTGTTTTATATAAATAAATAAACTTTGGTAATTAGCAGACTAAATTTTGTGAGCTTATATTTTCTTACTTTTAATTATCTTAAAACCTTCACTCTTAAAGTGTTTTTCTTATTTAAATAATTTTGTAGATTATCGAAACCCTCTTTGTAACAACCTTGTTTATTCGGACATTTTTTTAAAAGATGTGCATACTGATTAATTTCTTTTTTAAAAAAAAAAAACTAATGTATTATTAATAAATCCATAACTAAAATGTATAAAATAATGGGTCAAAATATCTAAACATGTTAGTGTCAATCCTAGACATTCTATTTCTATAAAAATTATTGTTATAGAGAAGTAATTTTATAAAGAGCGTATTATTATAAAGATAGATGTATGTTCTACATAAAAAAATATTATAAAGAGGTAAAATATAAGTAACATGTAAAATCAATTTAATTTTTTTTAAAAAAATAAAATCATAAAATGTTACTAGAGGTTATTATAGAAAGGTTTGTATGCCAATCACCACCATGACCTGGGGCTAGGAAGGCAAGCCACAATTTTTAATTGAGAAAATATATAATTACCCCATTAAAAGTAAGACCTATTTTTTAAAAAGGCACTTGAACTTTGTAGGGGTCCTATTACTCCATTATTCTTATTTAGAATGAATTAATTGTCCCATTACGTTCCTACGTGGTATGTAGAGTGTAGTTCACTCTCTGATAGAGAGTGAGCTTAACCAAAAAGTAAATAATATTTATTTAAGCATTTATTTAATTTAAAATATTATTTTTTATTTTCTTTTATTTATTTTATTGTACTTTCTCAATTTTTGTTATTTTCTTCCCCAAATTTCAAAAGAACCAACTACCTCCTCTCTATCTTCTTCAACTTAGAAGACTCATTTACTTCACTCATTTTTTTCCTTGTCTTCTTGCTTCTCTTTGTTCCTTTTTCTTCTTTTGTCCCTTATTTTTTTCAAAATAATAATAATTGTAAACCTCCTTGATAACATTGTTCTTTTTTAAACATAAATAAATAAATTGTTATGTAGTTCTTTAGCATGTAAATAAAGAAATTTCTTCGATTTGAGAGTATTATAAATTCCATTACCTTCATCGCAATGGAGTTCCGCTGCATAATTATTGTAATTTTGAAAAGGAGATGGTAGATTGGAGGCGATTAATAATTTTCAATTTATAATTTGTTAGTAATTTTATTTTTGATTTAACAAAAAAATGATGATATTATGGTATTATAATAGTGACGTTGAAGACTACTCCGGAGAATTGACGAAGATGGAGGCTACGTCGAGGATTTCTGGGCAGCTAGAAGGACCGAAGAAGAGTAGAGGAGGGTAATGAAGAAAGAGAAAAAGAAAATGAAAATAAGAAAATAAGAAAAAGAAACAAAAATGAAAATAAAGATAAAAAATTAAAATTTAACACGTGACAGATAATAAGTGGTGCGTCATTGCACTTCTTTTCTTGCAATTGAGGATGGCTGAAAAATGACATATTTACAACACTTTAAAATTGTTTAAGGAGGTACTAGGACCCCCACAAAGTTAAAGTGTCTTTTTAAAAAATAGGTCTTCCTTTAATGGGGTAATTATGTATTTTCTCTTTTTAAAACTATCATTATGTGAAAGTCTTAGTGCAACTCGATACACTAAGCTTCGACTATATAAATGATTTAAGAAGAGCTTAATACATTAGATTTATTGTACATAGGCTACAAAATCAAGAGTAATTTCATTCATTTGTCTTTCTATGACAATTATATAAAATATAGCCTACACATAAAGCACTTGTTCAATTCTGTGAACAAGTATGGTCAGAGACATATTTTTGTATGTTAGTCAGAATCTTTTCTAATAAACAATATGAAAAGTAACATTAGCAGAGCCCAAATTTTATTGGTTAAACTCCTGCATGTGAGACCTAGATAACATCCCACTTCACCAAATACCAACAAAAAATATAATTACAGAAACTTGTGCATTACATTATAAATCTTGATAAACTGTCAGTTGAGCACCACTCACCATTCCCATAACCTCAAAAGAAATTGTCAATCTCACCTTGTCACAAAGGAGAAGTAATGTCAAGAAGTTTTCTTGCTCTGCTGCTTTTCATGTTTCTCACAAAAATTTCAGGTAAAATCTCATCTGCGTACACTCTACCCTCCCCAGACTCTACTTGTGGGATTTCAGGGTATGTTGTTGTTGTTTGATAGTCACAACTCACACATTTTATTTCCCTTTTTTTTTCTTTTGGTGTTTTCATAGTGAATGGGCAACTAGAAGAATGGTGCATAGCAGATGAACAGACACCAGATACTGAGTTGCAAGTGGCTTTAGATTGGGCATGTGGGAAAGGGGGTGCAGATTGTAGCAAGATTCAAAAGGACCAGTCTTGTTATTATCCAAATACTGTGAGAGACCATGCTTCTTATGCCTTTAATAGTTACTTTCAGAAGTACAAGAAGAAAGGTGGAACCTGTTTCTTCAACAATGCTGCAATGGTTATTCAAGTTGATCCTAGTAAGTACTACCTGTTTT
The DNA here is from genome assembly GCF_000226075.1 of Solanum tuberosum. NCBI lineage: Eukaryota > Viridiplantae > Streptophyta > Magnoliopsida > Solanales > Solanaceae > Solanum > Solanum tuberosum. The sequence continues at coordinate 77,007 of NW_006239345.1, read as the reverse complement.
CTGTTTCAATTTGCAAATTATATAATGTCTTTAACAAGAAACAGATGACAGATATTAGGTTAGTAAGCTTGTGTTATCAACCAATATGTGCCAAATTACACGATTAGAGGAATGGCAGGAGTATACTCCTAGAAGGGAGATTCTCGCTCAACTAAGAATGATTCTCATGTTTGGAAAAAGTTAAGTTCAGTATCGATATAACATAGAATAGAAATTGAAGATCGATACTGAACTTCTATGTAAAGTTCAAATCATGGATCCGCTTCTGTATGACACTATCCAAATGCACCAATGATATCTTGAATAAAAGGGTGGGGTGGGGGTAAAAGGAAAAACTTGTCTTGTGTCCAAAGGAATGTCTAGATCATGTTATCACATGAAACCATGTTAAAGTACAAAGAAAAAAAGAGACCATGTGAAATCTTATATGCTAAGCTCAGTATGGATCTGGATCATCTTATATACTATCATGTGCTATTAAGTAGCTTTTACTTTTATTACTACTTGCTTTTTCTCTGTCTTCTTCACAGATTCTTTACTTCTTGTTAGTATACAACAACATATCAGCTAACTTTTGATCCACATTTTGCTTGCTTACAGGTCATAATTCTTGCCACTACGAGTACATGCCCTAGTACTTTGTGTTTTTCAATCTCTTAAATGCCAAGTTCAGGTTTTCATAATTTATGCCAAGAAAGATGATCCCGGAGATTAGACAACCAACTATATCCTGGTTTTGAGTAGTTGAATTCAACATATTGTAGTTATTGCAACTAAAACAATTCGAGACAGAGGCTGCTATATCATGCATTTGTTAATTTAACTGTATTGGGTGTTTCTTTACTCATACAACGCAATTTCAGCTAGTGTATGTAACCAATTAAAAATCATATGAAAAAGATGAGTGCAAAATCAACTCAATTGCCATACCTCGGTTTAATTGGCCCGGGTGACTCCACTTGCTAGAGATAAACTCAGGCTTATGCACCATGGTGAAACAATATGAAAGCTTGAACTCAGCATTAACTTCATATTAGGAAATTTCAAATCAAATTTATCAATAAGTTATATGGAGCATTCAGTATACTGAACTTCAACATCTCTTTTACACATTCAAGGAATGTCGAATGGTGCTTACAGGATATTTCCACCAGATCCGTTGCTATTTTACAGAAAGTGAAACAAGAATTATATGGAATATTCAGTATACTGAACTTCAACATCTCTTTTACACATTAAAGGAATGTCGAATGGTGCTTACAGGATATTTCCACCAGATCTGTTGCTCTTTTACAGAAAGTGAAACAAGAAAGTGTCACTAGCACGTTTAATTCACCAAACGCTCATCATCAATCAAGTTTAGCAACTGCAGCTTGCTAACTCTGGGCATCCGTTCTCCTAAAACAATAAACTTGCCCAAGCAGCAATAAATGCAAAGCCACCGAAAGGGGCTAAGGTTGAGTATTTCCTGTCTTCAAGAAGTGCAACTGCATAGCACCTGCAGACAGATGTACCCGCATTTTGCTTTTCTCAATTACACTCATTACTGAAGTGAATGTATATTTATCGAAATGTTTACTTAAGAAGATGATAGTAGTAGTATTCAACTAGACTTCCAATCTATTTGGTATTAATCATCTAACAAAATCATATTTGATTCATTCAGACTCTTGTCCAGATAAAACCTATAAAACGAACATTTTGGCATTTATATTATAGACATAGGGCAAGTTGAATCAAATTAAACCACTAAATATCCATCTGTAATTGAATATATGAGCGGACTAAAAATCACCAGCCTGTATCAAAAGAAACACCTATGCTTGGCCATCCAAGCATGTTCATTCAAATGAATGCTGAAGCGTCCAACTAACAAACTTTCAAGCAATACAGTTTCTAAGTAATTGCTTTCGGTTCCAAATCCATAAGTTTTTAGGTCCAACATCATCAATGCTTATGCGTTTGTTTTATTTTAAGAAGCAAGTTCTAAATGCAACAATCACAAAAAAAACATGACTATGATTACTGAAAATTGATTCTACTCGTGAGAAAACTACAATCATGATCTCATAAATTTCACTTCTCCAACACCTTAAACATGAATTTCTTTGAAGAAAAAGGGGTTTTGCATAACTAGACTAAATAGGTGCAATAACTGTTTTTAGAAATTATCATGACTTTTAGGATATCAAATGTCATAAAAAAGTTACCAGAGGATCCACAACCAAAAAAGAATGAAATATGTGAATTGCATTGCAGATCCATGCCAAATCGTTCAAGTCCCCAAATGACATGCTTAAATATTAACAATGTATAATACATACTATATGGAAAGCTACACGAATTTCATGATCAACAAAAAGTTTATCCAAAAGAACTATTGGACTTATTTTTAACACATAGTATACTATCAAGTATTTTAAACTGCAATATTCAGTAGCCGTATAATATAAAGACATTCAAGCTGGAAAGGCCAAAGCTTGACCCAGATTAAAGTTGAAACCTACTATGGGGAAATTTTGGTTAGAATTGAGTTTCAAGACAAAGAAATCAAACTTCTTAATTGCTGAAAACTGATACTGATAATCACCTTCTTCTCTAATTCTTGAACTTTTAAACTTTTATGGTCTCTTACATTCTGAAACAGCGGATAGATTATCTTTTTCCAGCATAAAATGACACGTGACCTTATAAAATCAACTTACAAGAAAAGGTAACTGATCCATATATAATATTCTTTGACAATTTTCAGTTATTATCTTTTCTTTTATAAGGAAGTAACGAAGATCTGAGGTATGGGTTCTGATGTAGCTCAAGTAGTCATAGAGGTGAACTATCGGGCAACGAGAACACCTTCAGTTTATTTTTAATCCTAGTGAAGGAGACGTCCCGAACTTAAAGACCAGAACTCATAGTTAACAATTTCACCAATTTCAGGAAAAGCCTTCTTTTATTTGGAAACACAATAGGAATCACAAACATTGCTGTTCAGAGCAGCTTTTAGCATCACAAATGTGCAATTTATCTTTAGAGTGTTCTGGACTTAGCTTCCCATATTCACAATTTGACTGCTGAAGGCTTTATGCTGGATCCAAAGCTCAGACGAGACTAATTGGTGTCCTTCTGTTATTTAGAAATCTCTAGTACATTTAATTGCTGATTAACAGATTTAGACATGATTACACTTCACAGCGACAGGAGGAGCTGAGGAGGGAGATGCTCCTGTCAACAGATTACAAGAAAAGGAGGGAATTTCCAAACTGTGCAATGCTACGCTTTACACCTGTTTGTAAACATACGCTTTACACCCGTTTGTATAGGTACTTATGATCTTGGAAATGATGTAAGTTTGGCAACAATACTTCTAAAAGATATCCATTATTTCTCAACCAGTAACTAACAGACAACATTGCAGCTGCAGATATCCTAATATTTCAAAGAATACTTTGCTATAGGTGTGTGTATGTGTGCGCGTGTGGGATCAGTAGATTTAGAATTTCACTCAAGGATTATGAAAGAAAGTGTCTTTGAGTTTACACTAGCTAGTTCTCAATTTAGAACAAGGTAGAATGGTATCAAAGCACTAATATCAGTCCATTCAAACACGACCACAAGCACAGAAAAGAAATAGAAGTACTTACGTTCCAGAGAAAGCCATAATTCCACCAGTTAACAGCCCTCCAAACTACAACAACAAAACAATAACAACAACTACCCCTCAGTCACAATGCAAGAACCAAGATTTTCACTTTAAGCATTCAAAATATAAAAAAAGTTAACACATGAAAAGGGATTCAAAATATACAAAAGTAAACATACCAAGAAGTCAAAAAGGGTTCAATGTCTACTATATATACATTAAATAAAAAGATAATTTAGATCGTCTATATACAATGTAATTTTTCAACGAACCCCCTTCCAGTACCCTAGCTCCGCCCCTGCTCAGTCCCAAATGAGTTGGGGTCCGGTACTTAAAATTAGTGACAAAAGCAGACAGGGAACTCACAATGTTTGGATGTTTAGTGATAGGCGCAGCAAGAAGGGCAGCAGTGTGAACCAGATGGTACAATGACGCAGTATGCCACACCTGTAATTCCCAATTGCAACAAAATAACCTAAAAACTCAATCTTTATTCATAACCCAACAAAGAAAATACTAAACGGAATGATGAGAAAAAGGGGTTAAAAAAGAAAACAAGAACCTCTTTGTAAGTGGGGTTTTGGGGCTTGAAGCCATGAGCACCATAAGCTCCTAACCCAACAGCAGCTACACCTGTTTCCCAAAGCTTACAATTTTTCAGTTAAGGGATTCTTTAAACCCAGAAAATCATTTTTTTATAAGAATAAAAGAGAAGTAGTTTACCAGATATAGCAGCAATCTTGTGCCAGATTTGAGGATCCATTTTTGATGATTTCTGGTTTTTGGATGAACTGGTTTTGATCTTTGCAACTTTGTTCAAGTTTGGTCGTCGCAGCATAAGTCTGTTGCCTCTACTCATAAACTTATTTTTTGACTATTTCCTAAAGAAGTAATTATGTAGGAAAAAAATAATTTTTCAATACACTTATTGAGTCGTTTGGGGTGAGATATAAGGTATAATAATTTTGTGATAAATATAAGATTATTATATCTTGTATTCGATTAGAAGTATTAAATAGTCCTTGAATTATTTAAAATATTCAATAGGCAAAGAGACGGATGACAAATGGCTAACGGCTTTGAATATAAATATATTGTTGGGATTTGGTATGAGATCTATGCGTTGTAATCTAAACCGCGAGTAATAGCAGCACCCTTATTTGAGAAAACGATGTCATTTTCTTTGAACTTGTTATTCTGAATTGCGAGTTAACATATATACGTAACTGGAAGTAATGATTTACTCCAAATTGAACAAAACATTGGCAGCCAAAAATTTAGATTCACGTAGAGTTAAAAAAGCATCTCTATCCCTAACTGTTGTCTTTCTGTTCCTAATCTACACCATAATTATTGTCAAAAAATTTAATTATTGGTGATCCACTTGATTGTCTATATTAACTGAATAATATACTTATAGTTCACGAGATATATGAAAAGAAAATGATAATATGATTCTGAATATGAAGAAGTATGACGAAAAGTTTTGGGACCTTGTAAAGGAATATCTCATTCATTCACGAGTCTTAGAAGTGATTACATTATCCGAATTGTATGGTGTTTAAAAATCTCATTGCATGTTAATCGTAGTTTAATCACTGCACTAGTTGAGAAGCTGAGACTCATACTTTCCACTTTAGGATGGGTGAGGCAACAATCACACCTTTCAGAACGTAAAAGTGTTTTATGACCTACTCGTGATAGGTGATCCAATACTTGGGTATGAGCACATAGTTACCATTGCACATTGATAGAATATTTGTCAAAAATTATTAGGTTTTACTCCATGTTCTCAACACTTTAAACATAGTAACCTCAAGGTCTTAGCGTTGAATAAACACTTGCAACTTCGACCACAATTACCTGTTGGCAACATAGAATATGGTCAATGAGAAGGCTAGGAGTTATATGGTTTGGATGATTGTTGATTTAATGATGGCAGACGCATCTAATGATTGTTTTAAAGCCCATGTACTTACCTATGCTCAAGGACATCACTACAATAAGGTGCTACCATTTGGATAGTGCAACGTTCGCATGCTTGTATCACTTTCTTCATAAAACCTTATAAAGTACCTAAAATAAGATTGTTGGATTCCTACTACTACTCCAGGATTATCAAATAATTACACAAATTATTAATTGAAAGTTTTTCTTCTAATTTATAAGTATCTATCTTTTTATACATATACTACGTTCAAATTTGGGCCTAAGAGAAAGAATTACTATCCTTAGGTCCCCAAATAGTAGTACAAAGGGACACGAGATCCAAATATTTTCCCTATCAATTTACCTGGGGTGCTATATGGTTTGCACTTTTTATCACATCACTCATTTTGGCCTAAGCTTGTTTGGCTTCGTTTTCAAACAACTCCAGAGTACTGAATGGCAAAATCATGTGAATAATAAAAGAGATAGCACTTAAGTAATTCCTTTTCTTGATTTTTTTTCGTAGTAAAAAATAATCTCTCTACCTTTGTAAGTTAGGGATTAGGCTCACCACCCTTTCGCAATCTCACATGTGAAATTTGGCTTAAGAAAATATATTTTATCTCCTTGTAGTACCCTACAGCAAATAGGGCAAAAGCTTCTTTGTAGCTTTAGAAACATATCATTTACTCCATAAACCAATACAATTACAGGCATGAATGAGTAAGCATTTGTTTTCGTTGCGAAAACCATCTGAGAATATCTAAAATCCCATCACCCTGTGTAAAGAACAATCATAGATCAAATACTTCAATATAAGGATTTGTTTAAACAAACAATTGAGTGAGAAATCAGTAACCAGGTTAGTTGGGAGGAAATATTCACTGCCACAGAAGAGAAACCAAGATAGAATTGAAAATTTGAACTACAGCAGTTGGATGTTTCAAGGATGATTTGATGCCTATAACACTGCAGTTCCTGAGAACATTCAGCAAAGGCATCAAGAATATGTCCTTATAATCACTAAACTGAGACATAATAAGCAGTTAAGAGCAGAATATGAAATACCATTACAAGTCGTTAACCAGACCTATAGCCGCCTAAAACAATGGGGGCATCTGTTAAGTATTGCTTGGATCCTTGGAGCTATCTAATATTTTGAGAATCATTCTTCGTTGTGTATTAAAATCTATACAATTTGAATCTCGATACTGTTAGAATGACTGATGAACAGGACCTCTGATTTTAATACCTTATTTATCTTGGTAAAGCTTTCCTTCACCTATACCTCTGTTACAGCCCGAAAATGCTCACCTGGTGTAGCAGAGAAATTTTTTTCCATTCTGCTGGGTTCTTCACAACTATGAACTTCCTTTACAGATTGAGGAAGCTCGGTGGAAATCCTGAACAGGTTTTGCGGTTCATTTGAGATATCTTGAATCTGCAAACCACATCTAGTGCCATGGAGCTCATCAGGAACACCAGGATATTCTGTTTGTCCAAGTTTTTCTTCCATCAACATTTTGGTTTCAGCTTGAGATGTCACATTTAGATCAAATCCCACTGCGCTTTCAGCTTCAGTAGTTCTTTCCTCCTTGGCGTCATTTACTCGCTGAAGTAAATCTTCTGGAATTGCAGCAGGGTCAAGATCCCAGCACCCCTCAGGCAAGTTCATTCTTTCACCTTTCAGTAAGCAAGATGGTACCTGATGTGAAAATCGTAACATCTCTCTTCTTGGAATCAATCGAATGGCATCCTTGTCTGTGTTTCTAGAGTATACTGTCTTGAACCCATCTAATTTAACCAAAGGAGTAACACAGACACCAAGCTCTTCGGAATAATCATCAAGAACCTCAACCATTTCATACTTGTGCCTTACTTCAGCTGGGGTTGTTCCGTTCCAATCTGGTGACCAATTTCGATATACAGCCCAAATGTCTCCACTTTTTGGGTAGATTCTAATACTACCTCCCCTTCCAACTTTCTCCTTACTTAGCAGGTGAGAAAATATGTTTACATGCTCAACAATTTCAGAGTTAAAGGCCCTAAAATTTCCACATGACTTGGTAAAACCAGAATCCAACCAATTGACCAGCCCAAATTCGCTATCTGTCTTTGAACTTATGTAGCTGATATGAACTTTGAATGGTTTCACAGATATGATTTCACGAATCAAACAATACAAGCGAGGCATACCATCTTCCTCATCATATAAAGCCCATATCTGCTTAGGTCTGAAGCAATCTTCTGACCTATCCTTGTCAAAATCATGGAAGTCAGAATCTGGGACTACTATTGTCATGGATCCAGTTTTCCCCAGTTCTGATTGATGAACAACAATTTCCTGTACTGCCCCTTTAGGTCTCTCACCTGATTCACCAAACTCGGCATCTGCCTTTCTCTTCTTCTCGGTCTCTGCAGCAGCAGCTTCTGAAGCCAACTTGATCTCTTCCAGTTTCTTGCGGATATCTGCTCTTGCCTTGTCAATTAGTAACCGTCTTGCATCAAACGCAGGAGCAGCGGAATGTCTTTTTATTGAAGCTTCAACAGGATTTGGAAGCTTAACATTTTGTTTCAAATTTCCGTCCCCATTTCCATCAGCCATTTTAACTTCTCCAGCAGTTTTTTGAGCCATTTCTCCATTACTAAAGCTGTATGTACCTTCCACACCAATTTTTACCTTCTTAGGAGGTCTACCAGGCCTGCGGGGGATTTGTTCATTGCACACAGCATGCCCGTTAAGAACCCCGTTGCTCACCACCTTTTTCACTTCATGCTTCCCTCTGCCTCTTCTTCTGGTGATTTTCCTACTTGCCTGGTTCGCAAAACTGACAGCTGTGGATGATCCATTGGAATCTAAAACTGGAGCAGAATTTCCGCAGGAGCTCCACTGAAAAGACAAATTGGAGACATGCTCGGAACAAGGTCCAGAATGATGTCCTGAGACCCCATTATTTGCAGGATAAACAGATGTCGTTGGGACATATGTAGCCCCGCAACCATGGCTTCCATATCCATTAGACCAAGAGCTATAGGAATAGGAACCATTAACAGGAGCCAATCCTGTTTCAGCAGCTATGAAAACCCCACGACAGTTCTTACAGGACAGTCTTTTGTTCAGATACTTCCTTAGATATTCATACTGAACGTGACAAGAGGTACAAACAGTCCAAAATGTATCAAGCCTGTTGTGAGAAACTGATGAATTGGAGTAACTGTCATAGCTCCCAACACCAGAACCATGCAGAGTAAATAAACTTCTCCTGTGATCATACGAGCTTCTTTTGGAAGCATCAGACAACACCGTCCATGCTTCCGAGACAAGTCTAAATGCACCATCAGCTCCAACACTTTTGTTCTTATCAGGATGGAGTAACACAGCCATCTTCTTATACTGTTTCTTCAGCTTAGCCTTGTCAACAGAGGAATCTAAACCCAGTATTGCATAGAAATCATATTCTCCATTAACCTTCGTCTCTGCAGCACTAAGGACTCCAAATGTCGCTACCATTTGTGATATTCCTTCCAAGTGAGGGTACAACATCTGAGCTTTCAGAGCATAATTTTTTGCACCCAAAATGTCTTTCTCCACGAATCTCCTTTCAGCATTTGTTTTAGCTTTCAATGCTTCCTCCATGTTCGTTCCCATCTCTAAATCCAGAATTTCAGCCCAATTTCCCTACGAAATCCTTCAAAAGCTCACAGGTTTTTATAAGTAAAACTCGATTCACGTAAAATACATGGTTACAGGCCTGCAAATAAATGAGAAATACTTTAATGTGCAATTCATCATTCGAAATCAACTCACTGATCGACCTTCAATAGTACTCAACATTTCAGTAATATCCTAACCTTAAATAATAACTCACAAATCCAACAAATCTAAATCCATCAACCATTATATATATCGAAATAAATATCCAGATCTAAATCTATATTCAAAACACCACATACTCCGTACCAGAAAGAACAACAGCTCAAGTCATCAATTGACTCAGTCAAATTCAACAGAACCGACACCTTCAATTTCAAGTCAAAAAACTTCTAACTCACATTCAATTTCAATTCAAACAAACAAACAAAAAAATCACACAAAATATTTGCATATTTTCGAATATACTAGTAAGATCTAAACAACAACGAACACAAAAGGTTTTTAAAAAAAAATCATAAACAACAGACAATATTAGCACAAAACTTAGCTAGATTCCGGAGAAGAAATTTCAAATGAGAATCAAAGTAGACTTACAGAGACTAGAATCCAACTGACATACGAATCTCCGTAGATCAGCAAAAAATGCTGTTGATCTCTAAATTTGCAGCAGATCTCAAAATTAAACTCTTAAAGTAAAATGGCAACTTCAAAAGAAGTACATCATTCAACTTTTACCAAAATTAAGGTAATCGTATAGTGAAGACTGAGATTCATGAGAGAATTACAGATTTTTTCAGTAGAAGATTTCGGCATCTGACGGCGGCGTTACGGCGGAAGATACCGTCGGAGACGCCGAAGAGTAGAAGAAGTTTCTTTTTTGTTTATTTTTTACTTACTATTGCAACTAAACTGAAACAATACTGTATGGAATGGTTTGATTGTTAAAAATTAAAAATAGAAATAGTAATATATTAGAAAATGAAATGATTACAGAGTGAAATATTTCTACTTTTTATTTTTTCAAATTTAGAATGTCAAATTTAATTTTTACCTTTTTTAAAAATAAAAAATTTTGTACTTAATTATAATACTTTATATATGTGGAAGATAATATCATTCTACAAAAAGTCAACTTTGTAATTAAAGCTAGTATTACAACTTTTAAAAAATCTAAATTATAAATGTATATTTATTTTTTACTTTAAATATCGTTAATTCTTAAACCGTAAACTAATAATATTGATAAATGAATTAAATCTCGGAAAAGAGAGAGCAAAAAACCTTGTCCATAGGGATTGGGTTTTGGATTCTGTGTACTTAATTGAATTTAAAATTTTAGAATATATTTTTATTTTTTTTTATTTTGAATAGGAAAATTAAGGGTATCATTTTATTTTTTTGGATGACCTAAATTAAAATGTTTGGTTAAAGATTAGATAGTGGAAAACTTATATTATAAAGAGTTCACAAGTTGTCTGCCACTTGGCCTAAATTTATTGCATTATTAATTTTGAGTATAATTTATAGCAAATATATAATTTATTTGTAGTATTAAACTTACTTCTACTCAATTATTTGAGAAAAAAATGCATCTTTTCTTCTCTTTAATTATGGAATCCCATGCTCATAAGGAATTTTTTTTTATGTAGTAAAAAAGTAGAGATTCCAAGAGAGGGAAAGAGACATAGAATACTTTTTATTTTTTTTGTCATACTTTAGTGGAATATTTTTTTTTCTTCTGTTTTTCCTTATATTTATCATTTACTTCAGAGTCAGCAGTTGGTTGTCGGATTTTCTCGCTATTAGTAGAAAATCGCTTCTGGATCACTATAGTGTGGCTGGATGTAGAGCAGTCCACTCTTACAGTCAATGATCAATAAATTATTTAGAATTTCGGAAGATGATCAAGTTACCTTAGTTCTAAGTCACTACACGAAATTGCCATATAGTCGTATATAGTAATCATGTATGTTATGTCTGCAACGGAATAAAGAAGATAAAACTAAAACTCTAGGTTAAGGCGTTTCCATCTTTAATTAGATAGAAACACTTTGTTTTTCCTAATAAACCTATTTGAGGTAAATTTAGTTTCGTTAGGTCTATACATATAATATTTTTTTCTTTTTAGTGGTCTTACTAATTAAGAAAGTCGAATTAGTTGGTCAGTAAATTTCGAATATCTCAAAAAATATACAAGTATGAACAAAAACATTTTGGTGGTGGTGGACGTGTACCATAGATGTCTATGTCTATCACCTTCTCCCTTAAAGATGAATTGCATTGGAATTTAATTTTTTGTAGAGCAGACAACACATGGCTAGTAGTACTTTTATCTGTTTTGGAAGGAACATAACTAAATGCATATGTCTCTAAGCTAGCAACTTACTAACTTAATATACCAATACTTTTCATAGTGTTAAATGTGGCAATTTCTCTTCCATGATATTTAACAATAACAATAACATATTAAAATCCCACGATATATAATGGGGTCTGAAGAGATAGAGTGTACACTATAAATATTCCAGAGTTCATATATACTGGCATCTGAAAAAGATAGACAGTTGGGGAGCTTACTAATGTTATGATAGTGTTATCATGATAGTAGTATTTATTTTTGTTTTATGATAAGTTTGTTACCATGATATTTAGTGAACACAGTTGTTTGCTTGACCTACCACAAACAATTAACAATATGCATCTTTAGTTCTCTCAAAAATCAATCATTTTAAAAGTATTTGTTTTTTCATTGTGGTAGGTGATAATATCAACAAAGAAGAACATTATACTCACACTTTTATTTATAGCATTAGAAAATGGCTTCATATAAATTTTTAAAGGTAAAGTGAGAGTCTGCCTTGTTTACTTTGATACGATCAATTAAAAAGAAGAAGAGTCCACACATCCTAGGTGTATGGAAGTTTGTTAAGGGACCTTTTTCAACTTCAGTATGTGATAAGTCAAGATTGAAGTGTCAAACGACTTCTTCAAGAAAAGACTAAGGTATATTTTGACTATCCATTTAGATTAATATTATGTGTGTATACCTTTATTCTTTTTATGACCTTTTTGTCCAAGATCAAGTGTAATATTTGTTGGGTTTTAAAAAGTGTGAATGGAAAATGAAGAGTTTCGACTTCTATGAAAAGTTGCGATTTTTATGAAGAGTTGTGACTTTTATGAAAGGTTGTGACATTTTCAAAAGATTGTAACATTTCCGGTAAGGCACAATAAGAACCTTTTCACACTATCCTTTGTTTTCTATAAATTGAGGGTTTCCTCCCATTTTAAAGAATGAGTTTTCTGGACTTCTACTACTACTACTAAATCTAGTATTTTAAATGTACTTTACTGCCGTTGAGTGGTTCATTGACACCGTGGTTTTAGATATCGATACACTGGTGAGTAAGATCGTTCTATCCTGGGAGGATATATTCCACTAACCTCGGGTACTTGAGGGAAATAATTTCCTTAAGGGGACACTGTGCATTCAGTGGACTCGATTTTCTTCTTTAAGAAAAATATTTTGAATATTGTTTCTAATCCGTTTCTAATTCTATTTTCTCTATTGGTTTTAATTTTCTAGTTTTGAAAATGCTCTTTAAACTTTGTTATTTCTTATCAAGTTCTTCAAAGTTTTTTTTTCTAAGTATCTTAGGAATACAGGATGAACAACAATATTACTACCATAAACCTTGATCTTCTAGTTGGGCTAAAACAATTTAAACATATTTTTAAGTTTTAACGTGTGTGATGTGATATTGCCAATTTGAGTTATGTTCACACAATTTTCTTTAAAATATCTTACGCCATTGAAATTTAAAAGTATCAAACATTTTTCAAGTAATTTACTTTTTTCGGTTACGCCAATGTGGATTTTGTTCATACACGTCCAACACTTTTGTTTAATTACCCTTTAAATATAGTTGAACTTATAGACCTGGCTCAAAGATACTAGATTAAGATGACCAAAGAATTGAATTGGCATAATACATAAATGTGATCCTTAACTTGGCGTTAGCTAGCAACCATGATCTTTACTTTTGGATGTGCACAAGTAGGCACTTAACCTTGTATAAAATTGAACAAATTGACACCTTCGTCCTACATGACACACTACATGGAAATTTTGTGTCCTACGTGTATTATGCCATGTAGGACACGTGTGTGTACTTGTTCAATATAATACAAGTTTAAGTGTCTACTTGTGCACACTCAAAGTTGGAGGGGATAGTTGTCCGCTGAATCCAAGTTAAGGATCATGGTTATGTATTATGCCAATTGAATTTATAGACGTGGCTCAAAAACAATTTATTGAGATGTCCAAACAATTGAATTACTATGAACTAAGTTGCTTAAAAGTATATTATATGACAATGTTAGCGGAAACGTGAAAATAAAGAACAAGGAAGAACAACAATATTTAACGTGGTTCGAATCAAAATGATCATACCTCCACCAAAGAACAATTGCACAAATATTTATTTCACTCTGCAAAGAATACAAGTGAAATACTACAAGAGAGAAAACATTAAATGCCTTAGAAGGTGAGAAGGCAAGTGAGAGGATGATTTGAAAATGAATTAAGAGCTACTTATTTATAGGAATGAATTTTTCCTATTGATGTCATCCATGACATCACTATGTGTCAAAAATGTCAATGTTAAAGATGTGAAACCATTTTATGATTTACCTAAATTTCACCTACCAAGATACTATCTTGACTTTTATTTTTACCAAATCTTCATATTAATTCATCTTTCATTGAGTTTGATTCCACAAGAACCAAACCAACTCTTTCAATCTACACCTTGGTTTGCGTTCCGAGCATGTGTATAAACAACTTCGGCCAAAACTTCTAAACTTACTAGGCAATCCCGTTGTAAGAAACAAGATAAATCAAACCTTTGTTAAACATACTAGCTCCACCTAGCAGTTGTTCTCTAAGAGTTGCATCAGTTGATGCATACTCCGGCCAAGTCCTTGCAGTGTGCAAACTTGGCAAGCGGGACTATCTTGGTCAACATGTCTGCATCGTTATCGTCTGTGATAACCTTTTCAACCTTGATAGCTCCCTCTTTTACGACATCTCGAATAAAATGGAATCTGACATCAATGTGTTTGGTGCACTCATGATATCTTTGATTTTTAATCAAATGAATAGCACTTTGACTATCACATCTTAGAGTTGATTCCAACTAAACCAAACTCAATTCTGCCACCAAACATTTCAACCAGATAGCTTCTTTCACTGCCTCCGTTGCGGCCATTTATTCTGCCTCTATTGTAAACAAAGCGACAATCGATTGTAAAGTTGATTTCCAACTAACGGCACTCCCAACGAGAGTAAAGATGTATCAAATTGTAGACCTCCTTTTATCAGGATCCCTGCATAGTCAAAATCTACATAACCGATAATTGAAACACCTTCACTTTTTCGGAAGGTTAGGCCAACATCAGGAGCTCCCTTGAGATATCTCAATATCCACTTAACAACTTCCCAATGCCTTTTTTTTTATTTGCCATGTACCTACTTACCACACTTACAGATTGAGCAATATCTGGACGTGTGCACACCATAGCATACATAATGCTGCCAAATGTGCTCGCATAAGGAACTTTTGACATATGCTCCACCTTATCCATAGACTGAGGCATTTGTAACTCTGAAAGCTTGAAATGAGAAACTAACGGTGTACTTACAGGCTTGCTTATATGCATATTGAATCTCGCGAGAACCTTTTTGATGTACCTTTTTTGAGAAAGATGTACAATACCGTCTTCTCTTGAAATCTCCATTCCAGGGATTTTCTTTGCAACTCTCAAATCCTTCATGTCAAATTCCTTGCTTAACAGTTTCTTCAAAATATTTATCTATGTGATGTTGTTAGCAGCAATAAGCATATCATCAACATACAACAATAGATAAATCATAGAGTTACCAGACATCTTCTTGTGATACACACAACTATCAAATGCACTCCTCGAAAATCCATGTGTAGTTATGAATGCATCAAACCTTTTGTACCAATGTCTAGGAGATTGCTTCAAAACATACAAAGTCTTCTTCAGTTGGCATACATGATCTTCTTTTCCTTCAGCTAGGAAACCTTCAGGCTGATCCATATAGATCGTCTCTTCTAGATCACCATGTAAGAAAGCAATTTTGACATCAAGCTGTTGAAGCTTTAAATCAAATTATGCAACCAATGCTAGTAGCACGCGAATTGAGCTATGTTTCACGACTAAAGAGAAGATCTCATTGTAGTCAATTCCCTCCTTCTGGCTGAAACCCTTTGCAACCAATCTCGCCTTGAACCTAGCATCTTCCACTTCTGGAATACCCTCTTTCTTTCTGTAGACGCATTTGCATACAATTGTCCTCTTCCCCTTTGGCCTTTTAACTAAGACCCATGTCTATGGCTAACTGCCATTGTGCAGCATTTTTGCAAGAAGTTGCTTCAATATACGAGGAGGGCTCGAGATCCTTAATCTCTTCTTCTGCATCTATGAACGCATATGCAATCAGATTTTCTTGCTCTATAAGACGCTTCGATTTCCGTAATTGTCTTTTGCCCTTTCCCTTCGCAATTGTGTATGGTTCATTGATAGCAAGTTCTTCAAGATCTGCATCTTTTAACTCATCAATTTGAGTCTCTTGATCCCGTTCCTTGGTAAGCTTCACCAGTAGCTCCACCTGCTCGTTGTTCTCGTTTCTTGATAACTCCACAGAAACTTTACGAGGATCAAGTATAGAGGACTCATCAACGGTAACATCTCTACTAACTACAAATTTGAGTAAAGACAAACACCAAAGTTTGTACCCTTTTACTCCATCTACATGCCCTACGAATATGGTCTTTTTATCCCTTGGTTTAAGCTTTCCTTCATTAACATGATAATAAGCTGGACACCCAAATATTCGCAAGTATGAATAGTTAGAGGGTTCACCTGACCATACCTTATTCGGAGTCTTAAAGTCAATCGTTGATGCCGGAGATCGATTTCCAATATGAGAAGCAGTATGAAGTGCTTCAGCCCAAAATACTTTGGACATTCTGGCTTATAAGAGCATACAACGAGCCTTCTCAAGAAGAGTTCTGTTCATTCTCTCGGCAACTCCATTCTGCTGTGGTGTGTGCCTGACCGTCTTATGTCTTGCGATCCCATGAACCTTGCAGAAATCATTGAACTCTTCACTGCAAAACTTCAAGCCATTGTATATGCGAAGATACTTGATTTTTCTCTCCATTTGATTTTCAACCAAAGTCTTCCACTCTTTAAATGCTTCAAAAGCATCACTTTTTGCCTTCAAGAAACGCACTCAAACCTTTCGTGACAAATCATCAATGAATGTGAGAAGATACCTCTTTCCTCCCTTCGATGGAAGCTTAGAGGGACCCCATAAATCTGAATGGATGTAGTCTAGCACCCCTCCTGTCTTGTGTTTGCTAGTGCTGAAGCTGACCTTTTTCTGCTTCCCTAAGACGCAGTGCTCACAAAATTCAAGTGTGCTGATCTTCTCACCATTCCAAAAGTTGCGGTTGCTCAACATCTCCAATCATCGTGCGCTCATATGGCCTAGTCCCGTGTGCCATATTTTTGCCTTATCATCATTGGATAACTGCACTGTAGATAAATATACAGAGCCAATAATGGTGCTTCCCACAAGTGTGTAGAGGTCATCTTCCAGCTTGGCCTTCAATATGACTAAAGACCCTTTAGTCACTTTCATAGTTCCTCATTCACTCATGTACTTGTAGCCTTGTTTATCCAAAGTACCCAGGGAGATCAAATTTTTCTTCAGATCAGGAACAGGACGAACTTCTGTTAATAGTCCTCACGGTTCCATCATGGCAGCGAACACGAACTGAACCAATGCCAACTATTTTACAAGTTGCATTATTGCCCATTAATACGGTTCCTCCACTTATTTCATAGTTGTTGAACCAATCTCTTCGGAATGTCATATGCAGAGTACAACCAGAGTCTAAGACCCATTTATTGTCATAAACTTCACTATTGCATGATGTTGTTAGTACATAACCATCATCAGAATCATGTACTTGCTCAACAATGGATGCACTCGCCTTTTCTTTGGACTTCGACATAGGGCAATCTCGTTCAAAGTGCCCCTTCTTGTGACATCCCCAATTTTCCGTATTCTTCTTGTTTACACGAGACTTTGATTTGCTCCTTCCCTGTTGGGTAGTACGGCCTCTCACAAAGAGCCCACTAGTTTCGTCACATTTATCTCCTTCAAAATGCATTCGCACATCACAAGAGTTAAGTCCTTGCCGCACTTGCTCAAGAGTGATAGACTATTTTCTATACATCATTGAATTCTCAATATCACGATATTTTAAAGTCAATGAAAATAGCAAAGCACATGCTAGTGTCTCCTCATCCTTTTTAATACCAGCAGTCTGTAAGTCCTTCACAAGTTTGTTGAACGCATCTAGATGGTCCTGCAACAAAGTACCTGAATCCATCTTAAATGTGTGAAGACGCTGTTGTAACAACATCCTTGTTGTCACTGACCGGTCCTGGTAGAGCCCTTCTAGCCTTTTCCATAACTCTTTGGCCGTCTCCTCGGTACTTGTACTCACTTCACAAAGTACGTTAGATGCAAGGGATAGTTGGATTACACTCAATGCATCTCCTTCAATCTCTTCCTTGTCGGAATCCGATATCTTATCGGGGTACTTTCCGTCAGTAGCATGGATTGAACCTTCCCTCCGCAGTAACGACATCATCTGGATCTTCCAGATATTGAAGTTGTTGCGCCCACTAAATCTATCAATTTCAAACTTCATGGAACTCATCTTTACTTGTTCTTCCTCTTCTATTACAATGTATTTGGAACTACAGAAAATCAAAGTAATTCTTTTCTGAATTAAGAGCTACTTATTTATAGGAATGAATTCTTTCTGTTGATGTCATCCACGACATCACTATGTGTCAAAAATGTCAAGGTTAAACATGTGAAACCATTTTATGGTTCACCTAAATTTCACCTACCAAGATATTATCTTGACTTTTATTTTGTACTAATTATCTTCCTATCAAATTTTCATATTAATTCATCTTCCATTGAGTTTGATTCCACAAGAACCAAACCAACTCTTTCAGACAATGTAAAGAAATAGGGAGTGAAGAATTGAATAACGATAATGAAATAAGTATAATTAACTAGTTGAGATTCCACTAAGTTGGCCGATAGTGTCACAAAAAAGCTTAAAACTCTTGTATTTCAGAACTACGGGGCTGGAAATTAAAGTATAAAGTTTGTGTATAATGCTAGTGAATGAATCAAATTGAGAAGCAACCTACAAAAAAAGAAGTAAGGTACCACCTATAGCTAAATCCTAAATTTGTGATACTTTCCCTGGTCACGTATGTTAATTCCACTTACACAACGGTGGGGAAAGATCGCTGGAACAGAACAGTTGGGTTTTATTTTTGGTTGTCTCAAATACTTGGTTATTCTATAATGTAAAAATGTTTGCTTTTGAGTAAGATGTAACTTGTGAACTCATGTGCATGGTTCATTTGGTTTATCACCTTGTTTCTAAGTGATTTTCAATGTTTTTTTTTTTTGTGTCAAATCTTAACGGTTAAACATATAACCGAAAAGCCAATATCTTAATGGTTCGATAACGGTTTAACATCTCTACAAATCAATAACCAATGAGCCAAATCGATAAATTTCAAAAGCGAACCGAATTGACCGATATGCAACCCTAGTTCTATTTGTCACGTATGGCTGCCTGACTCGCTCAGTCACATGTCTAGTTCGATTTATACCCCATACCACTTCCTTCTTTTGAATAGGTTCTTGAATTGGATCTCAATCGACAAGCTCATGTAATAACACATGGGAGCCAACAAATATGCCAAAAAAGTTCCTAATTGATCAATGTTTTGGTATCACATGTTGGTCAAGCATAAAATTGCAAGACGTATGATTTCTAAATACTCGAAAAAGTTGTATTTCAGCAAAAAGAGAAAAAATAATAATTTAAGAACTCACCAAACTAAATTTTGCAAATTTCTTTTAACGATTAAACAACTTAATTAATTAAAGAGTCATATGACCAAAGCAATTCTTCCAAACAAACTCAAAAACAGGATTTTCTTAAAATCAAATCCAAATATTTAAAAGTAAATCAAAATTAAGAAGTCACATTGAGATTTAAAGAAAATGTAAGAAGGATTATAATCAAAATGGTAGTTCTTTTTTTCTATATAAAGTTCGATATCTTTGTTTATTAGTGAAAAGCAATTGACCTCTAATTTTATTATGAGTTATGAAAACAAAGAAATATAGAGGAACATATACTTTTATCACCTTATACTATTTTTCTATATTATTAAAAAAATATGTCTTCTAAATTATTCATCAATTTATAAAATTAAAATAAAATTAATTAAATTTTTTTCCATTTTATTTTTAAAATAAATTCATTTTGAAAGTTTAAATATAGTAAATTTTTTTAAAAATCTTTTATTGTTAATCTTGGTACTAATAAATATGGCACATAAATAGAATATATTAAAAATATTTAATGAGTAAATTAATAAAATTATCCTTTTAATTTATAATTTCTTAAGATAGAAAGAGTATATGAGAACACACTATCAAATTAATACTCCCTCCGTCCACTTTTAATTGTCATGGTTTCCTTTTTTTAGAGTCAAACGATAAGAACTTTTCGTATTGATATGCCAAAAATTGCAATTTATAGTAATTTTCGTATAGTTTTTATGAATATCTAAATTTTTTGTTTAAAATATCAAATTAATGTAATATAATTTAACTTCAAAAATTAGTCAAATTAACTTTCAAAAAATGCAACACAACAATTAAAAATTAAAAATGAATAGAGTGAGTAGTAACTTTTATTTGACATGCTGAGTCATGCATTTATCATTTATTTTTCTTTTCTACTATATTAGAAGAGTGGGTTAGACCAAGGTATCTGCTTGTGGGCATATATTTAATTGATTAAGGGTATTTTTTTCATTTCAAGTCGTTGCCCTTCCTCCAAAAGATTTATAATGTTTTGGTTTTAAATTTAGTTATATGGGTTGATGAAGTTTTGATTTCTATGTGGTTAACAAGTTTGTAACTATGTAGTAAACTCCATGAAAGTTATACTTCCATGGATGATTGTGCAGAGAGAGTTTAGATTCAGAAGAGTAAAGATCTATTTCCAATAGAATTCAATAAAGGAGAAATATCTCCTTTATATAGAAGTACACACCAGTGTGTTGAATGCATTTTCTAACTAATTCTGTTTTAACTAACATATATGTAACTGACTTCTAACAACCTCCTCCAGCTCACTTTTCTGTTAACACTTAGCTCTTAGCTATTCCTCAATATTCCCCCTCAAGCTGCAGTCTGAGTAAAGATTGAAGACTCCAAGCTTGGATAATAACATATGATGAGGAGCTGCACCTAGACCCTTTGTAAGTAGATCAGCTGGTTGTTGTTTGGTATTGACATAGGTGGGCAGTATCAATCCACTCTTGATTCTTTCCCTCACAAAGTGACAGTCAATTTCTATATGCTTGGTCCTTTCATGAAATATGGGGTTGGCAGCAATTTGCATTGCTGCTTTGCTATCACAATACAACTTCACAGGTGTAATGATGACAACATTCAATTCCTTCAGTAATCCTACCAGCCAAACAACTTCTGCCACAGCACTTGCCATACTCCTATATTCAGCTTCTGCAGAGCTTCTGCTCACTGTGTGTTGTTTCTTGGATTTCCAGGATATAAGAGAGTCCCCCAGCTTCACCATGTAACCAGTTACAGACCTCCTAGTGTTAGGACAAGCAGCCCAGTCTGCATCACAGAATGCCTCCAGTTGTAAACTCCTTTTGCTGCTTAATAATATGCCTTGACCAGGACTTCTTTTGATGTACCTTACCAATCTCAAAGCTGCTTCCCAGTGTGACACCTTAGGTTGCTGCATAAACTGTGATAATACCTGAACTGCAAAGCTGATATCAGGCCTAGTAATTGTAAGGTACAACAATCTACCAACCAACCTCTGATAGCTTGTGACATCCTTAAGTACGCAATCATCAGTGACTCCAAGTAATTCATCATGCTTTACTGTGGTGAGTTTAATGTTAGTTTCTAGAGGTGTATTTGCTGGTTTTGCACCACTAAGCCCAGTATCTGAGATTAGTTCAAGTGCATATTTCCTCTGGTTAAGCAGTATACCTGTTTTGGATCTCAAGATTTCAATGCCTAGGAAATATT
This sequence comes from Solanum tuberosum, assembly GCF_000226075.1. Taxonomy (NCBI): domain Eukaryota; kingdom Viridiplantae; phylum Streptophyta; class Magnoliopsida; order Solanales; family Solanaceae; genus Solanum; species Solanum tuberosum. Next base: position 55,503 of record NW_006239345.1, on the reverse strand, counting down.
TGAGATCACCAAGGTCTTTCATCTTGAATTTGTTATGCAGTGAGTCTTTCAACTCTTGTATCAACTGAAGACTATTTCCTGTCAAAAGCAGATCATCTACATAGATGAGAATCACAGCTATTTCATGACCATTTTTTTTTGTGAAAAGAGAATGATCATGTGAACTTTGTGTATAACCAGTATCCAACAATACTTCAGTAAGCTTTATATTCCACTGCCTGGAAGCTTGCTTTAAGCCATATAAGGACTTCAGCAGCTTACACACCTTTTGTTCCCCCTGCCTCTGAAATCCTTGTGGCATTTCCATGTACACTTCTTCACTGAGATCACCTTGTAAGAAGGCATTATGGACATCCATCTGATAAAGAGGCCAGTTGTGTGAGGCTGCTACACTAATAACAGTCCTGACTGTGACCATTTTAGCAACAGGTGCAAAAGTTTCATGATAATCTAACCCTGCCTGTTGACTATAACCCTTGGCAACCAACCTAGCTTTATATCTTTCCACTTCTCCTGTGGCCTTGAGTTTGACTTTGTACACCCATTTAGACCCAATAGCCCTTTTTCCCGGAGGCAAAGGCACAATGGACCATGTCTTGTTGAGTTCTAAGGCAGCAATCTCCTCTTGCATTGCATGCACCCAATTTGGACTTGTGGAGGCTTCCTTGAATGTGTGAGGCTCAGAAACATTTGAAAGAGAAGTCAGGAATGCCATGTAGGAACCATTCAGGTTTGAATAAGCAACATAATCACTAATAGGATATAGACATGCATTGTGAGCCTTTTTGGAAGCTGCAGGCACAATGTAATCCTTATGCCAAATTGGAGGCTTAACAGACCTACTTGGTCTTGCAGTAGGAGCACTAGAGGGCACTGCAACTTCATCACCTAGAAATGTGTCCTCAGAATCAGTCATGAGCACGTTGTCCTCCACTGCTGAGGAAGGAGGTACATCAGAGAGACCAGGTGTCTCAATATTGTGCAAACCATCTGGAGGAACATAAGCAGCAGGGGTAGCTGGTATAGTAGGGTGATTGGCCCCATTACAACCACTTGATTCTTGTGATACTGATGGAAAAAGAGGCCCTGCAAAACCATCATTTTTGAAAGGAAAGTATCTTTCTTCAAATGTGATATCCCTGCTAATATGAAGAGAGTTAGACTCTAAATCAAGCACCCTATATCCCTTTTGTGTTTCTGCATATCCCAGCAATACACCTTTCTTTGCTCTTGCAGCAAATTTATCAGATCTAGGTAGCACAGATGTGAAGCAAAGACACCCAAACACTCTCAAGTGTGCTAATTGAGGTGTGATGCCATACAACATCTCATGGGGAGACTTCCCATTCAAGACTGCTGAGGGAATTTTGTTGATTAGATAAACTGCTGTCTTTACACAATGACCCCAGTATTTAAGGGGAACATTAGACTGTAGTCTTAGAGCTCTGGCAGTATTCAATATATGTCCATGTTTTCTCTCGACTACCCCATTCTGCTGGGGTGTGTAAGGACATGAAGTTTGATGGACAATTCCAAGAGAATCAAACAATTCTCTACAATTAGAATTCATAAACTCAGTGCCATTGTCAGACCTTAACACTTTCACTTTAACTCCAAATTGTGTATTCACCATTATCAAAAAATTCTTCAATACAGAAAAAACCTCAACCTTTGATGAAATCAAGCAAGCCCAAGTGAACCTGCTGTAATCATCCACTATTGTAACAAAATAATGTTTTCTATCATAGGTAGGAGTTCTATAGGGACCCCATACATCTACATGAATCAACTGAAAAATGACACTAGACTTATGCAAGCTATCAGGAAATTTAAGCCTACTCTGCTTGGCTTGTGGACATATATGACAACTAGTATGATCTACATGTTGCACATCAATATCAGTAATGTGTTTCATAGCATGAAAGGAAGGATGTCCAAGTCGCAAATGCCATAAAGTGGATAGATCATCATCCTTGAATGCAGCACTGGCTACTGCCTTGAATGTGTCTTTTAGCAAGTATAATCCCTGATACTCCTTACCAGTCCCAATCACCTTCCCATTGGAGAGTGCCTGCAACACACAAAAATTAGGAAAGAAATTGACACTACATTGGAGTTCTTTGGTTAACTTGGCAACTGACAGCAAGTTGAACTTGAAGTCTGGTACATGCAGTACATCCTGCACTCTATGACTTCCCAACACAATAGAATTTCCTGTTCCTGTAATGTGAGCCTTATTTCCTGTAGGTAACTGAACAGTACTAGATTTCTGATTATCGACATAACTTTCATCAGCTAAGAGGTCCTTAGAGGATGCAACATGGTGAGTAGCACCTGAATCAATGATCCAAGTATGTGCAGAAAATGTAGGTGTTATTGACACATTACCTGCCAAATTTGCTTTGCATTCACCCACATCTTTGACCTCAGATGGAGTTGAATTGAGTCTGAGATTCTGCACATGATTGTATTCCTCCTCAGTGAGCTGAATGCCATGTCCCTGTCCTTCATTAGCTGCATAGTTAGCATAGGGCCTGAAACTAGGACCTGCATTTTGAGTGAGATTATTTGATCTATAACCATTGTTGCTGCCTCCTGGAGAAACATTTAATCCTTGCTTCCTTTTGCTTTTGAAATCTGCAGGATAACCTATAATTCTATAGCAATCCTTGGATAAGTGATTTTTGTAACCACAATGTTCACAAGCAACATCCAGCAGCTTCTTCCCTCTAAATCCTTGTCTTCTATTAACCAGCATAGTAAGAGGTTCCTTGTTGATGTCCATCACTCCTAGTAACCTCTGGCTCTCCTCTTGTATTACTGTAGCATAAGCTTGATTGACAGTGGGAACAACAGGTTTAAGCAGAATGTCACTCCTTACATGACTGTACGACTCATTCAGACCCATGAGAAACATTAACAACCTTTGCTGACTTAGGTGTTCAATGTAAGGCTTAGCCACATCACAATTACACAAAGGAGCTGGTACCAACACATCCAATTCATCCCAAAGATCTCTTAATTTCGAATAGTAATTGGTGACAGAATCGGTACCTTGTTTCATAGAAGATACATCTGCCCACAGTTGATACACTCTCGTGAGATTAGATTTATCAAATCTCTCCTTGAAATCATCCCATACACGTTTCGCATTTGAAGCATACACAATTGTGGTAATCAGCTCTGGAGCTACGGTGCTGCTAATCCATGAAAGCACCACGGCGTTACACCTTTCCCATTGAGTAGCTAAGTCACCTGTGAAAGCACTTTTTAAGCAAGTTCCATCCACAAAACCTAGCTTGTTTTTCACCAACAATGCCAGCCTTAGCGATCTACTCCATAGTCCATAGTTTTCTGGACCTGTAAGTTTTGTCGCAATTAGAGCTGCACCTGGCGTATCTGAAGCTTGAAGATAGAGAGGATGGTTGTGCTCTAACGTTGCTACTGTTAATTCTCCCATAGCTGAAGATGTAATCTCGATTTACTTGCAGTTGATGGAATCAATCCCAGTCCCGCTGCTTTGATACCATAACAAGTTTGTAACTATGTAGTAAACTCCATGAAAGTTATACTTCCATGGATGATTGTGCAGAGAGAGTTTAGATTCAGAAGAGTAAAGATCTATTTCCAATAGAATTCAATAAAGGAGAAATATCTCCTTTATATAGAAGTACACACCAGTGTGTTGAATGCATTTTCTAACTAATTCTGTTTTAACTAACATATATGTAACTGACTTCTAACAACCTCCTCCAGCTCACTTTTCTGTTAACACTTAGCTCTTAGCTATTCCTCAATAGGTTAAAACTTGAGAAAAAATTAAATTGGGGCCAAAATTAAGATATAGCTTTTGCATGTTCTTGAGTGAGATTTGTAAAGAAAACTTGAAAAGCTTGGGGCAAATTATTGAAAGATGAAGCTATCTATCTGCACAATATGAAAGTTGTTGTAACAGTCATTGATAAAAATAAAAAATCTGTAAAATAACCTTTTGCTTTCACCATTTGAATTTCAAGAATCCATTAGAGTTCTTGATTTTGTGTTTTTTTTTTCTTTCTTTTAATTGTTTCTCAAACACCCACCATTTCAAATTCAAGAATCTTTGGTGTTTGTTCTGTTTTTATCAATCGCTTAATCTTGATAATTGTTCTGTTACTAATCTGCTCGAATCTTGAAGTTGATAAATATTCTAGGAATGCTAACAGATTTTGATGGGAGGATGAGAAGAAGTAAAGGGGGTGGATGGATCATTGTAGCAAATAAGTTATCAGTGAAGTCTTATGAAAAAGATGACTAAACTCTCTATAGGTAATACCTCTTCTTCGAGTGCTTCATGACGAATGTTATCAACTTTCATAGCTTTGGTCTTTTCTGGTTTGCCACAAAGAAGGGTATACTCCATCTTTTTTTCACACCATTCCTGAAGGCAACTTGCGTTTATGAGGGTAAACAATCAGTAAAATCATGTTTTAGGAGAACTTTCTCCTCACACAATGACTATCAAATATAAACAAACAAATGCATATAAGCCAGATTTGGAGATTATTATGTTGGTTGTTTGGAAGTTGATGTTGAATTAAATGAGTAAGAAGACGAAGACGTTGTAAGATCTTTAGTTATGAAATTATTAGATTGTAAAAACTATAAATAGACCTTATGATTGTAAAAACTATAAAGAGACCTTATGATTGTTAAAAAATCCTCTTGGTACTTTGATGAAGGAACATGTCAACTTAAGACTGATCATCATCTTCTATAAAAATATGTTAATGGCGTGTGTACACACACAAATGGGTGTACATATATGAATAACTTTGGCCTAAGTCATCTGCAGCCCCTTAAAGTTGTCTGCTAGACACTTCAACTAGACTATTACCTATTGAACACCTAAATAGTTCAAAAAGTATACCTATTAAACACAAAATGTTGATGTGGCAAAAAAAATGTTTTTCACTTCAGCTGAGTGTGTGAAAAAACCTTAAATATTATTTTATTTTTATTTTTTCAAAAAAAACTTAATACTTTTTGCCACTTGGCATTTAAATAGTTTATTTTTAAAAAAAATAATTTAAAAGTAATACAAATTCTTAAAACAAAAAGAAAAAAGAAAAAAAGCCCCCACCCCTTTCAAGTCGTCTTCTTCACCAAAAAAGACCTGCACACTGTTGTTTTTTTTTCTTTCTTTTTCTATTCTATCTCTTTTCAATATTTATTAAAAACAATAAAAATTGAATCGGCTAATTGAATTTGAAGGGAAAAAAGAAGAGAGAACACCAGGGTGAAAAAATTAGCCGATCAACGTTCATCTCAGTCACCTTCGAACAAATATTATTCAAATTAAAATGTCAATCCACTAAAATTATCAAAAATAATATCATATTAATTCAATAAAAATAATTTAGGTCCTCTCGATTTCTCTTTGCTATCGATTGAAAGACTCTCTTTCTTCATCACTCTTGTATCAGTCTCTTTGAATATCTTTTTCTCTCATGTATTAGGAATAAAAAAAAATTATAAAAGCAATTAACAAAGATATTGAATTTTGTCGTTTGAGAAAAAAAATCTTGTTTAGGAAGAAGATGAAGAAGAAAAGGGGCTCGGTAGGGTTGGGCTTCTCATTTATTTTTTTAAAAAAATTAGATGGAAAAATTTATTTGAAATCATTTTCATTCTGTTTAACATAAAAAAAAATTCCTATAATTGTTGGACCCTATACCACATGTTATCTTATAATTAGTCATTTTGCCACATTACAACAGGTGCATTATACACACTTTATTTTTTTTACTTATTATTGGAAAATGTCTAATAGAAACAAGTTTTGAATATATAAAAGTGTTTAATATGTACTAATCTAGTGAATTATACAGACAACTTTAAGGGACCGCAGATAAGTTAAGCCAATAACTTTTTACTGATTGTCGCCATATGAATATTTGTGATAGATATATTGGGCCCGTCTATCACTGTCTAGTTGTCATATAAACAAGGGATCCCTATAAACAATAAGCCAGCTGACATTACCAAGTGGAATGAGCTCATATTTTCAGATCTTACTCTATGTAATTTATTATATATATATATTAATTTAAATTATTTAAGGAAAATAGAATTATATAGTAATTTGTAATGATGGTTTTCATTTTTTTATACTTAAAAACTTATTCAAAATAATATTCATGATTGTCATCAAAAAAATTTAACATTTGTAGGGTGAATTAAAGTAAAAAAAGTATTTATTTATTTTAAAAGAAAAAGAACTTCATTTCTCAAATGAATTTTGTGATTTATTAAGATTTTTAACCAGTTGAAGGTTGGGTTTGCTGCGAATGTCATTTTAAATTTGTAGTTAATATTTAAAGTTATTCGATGAAAACTTGATTTATTTTTTTCTGAATGTAATTTTGTATAAATTTGTATAGTTTCATATATATATATTTATACCTCTAATAAATATATTGTGTTCGGTTATATATATTTGAAAAATATCCTTGATAAATTTACTTATTTGCAAGAAAATAAAATGTACAATATGCTAAAATATATTTAAAACAATTTCACTTCAATTCATATAATTTGAACCCAAATAAATCTGGCAGATAAAAAGAGTTAGAGGTAGGGTTGGATATAGGGTACAATTGAATCATCATATCGAAATTGAAATTTTTGATGTCACAAATTCAGTGTTATTAATATGCATTTTAAAACCCCATGATATTCGATATGGAATTTGATATTTATATAAAAATAAGTTATTGAAATATACTATATTAAAGTATATAATTATATATACTATTCATGTATCATTAAAAATAACACTAGAAAATATATAAATTAGTACTAGCATAAAATCAATTGTTTAGTTGTTGAAACTTTGACTACGTTATCTTGATTGAAATATCATTTTTTTTTTGTTTAATTGATTAATGATGAAAATTATTTGTAATTTCTTTTGAATATTTTTACATGTATAAGGTGTTAGACCTTTTTTTTTAAAGTCAAAGTCATAATTCTCTAATATATGAGTATTTGTAAGTCAAAGTCGAGCAGCTTATGATTACCAAATTAAGATACTGCAAAACATCGAAACGAACTATTTTTAAAGCATAATGGATGAATTTGCTAAAATAATGTATAATATTTTTTAAAATTGAAAACAAAAATAATTGAGCCGAAGTTTTCAATATCATACCAAGTCCACATATGAGTGTTTAAAACAAACCATAGTCGATAACTTAAAAAGAAAAGGTGTAGTCGAATTATTGATATCGAGTTATCGAATTAACGGTTTGAGAGTGATTTAGAATTTTATAAATGACAAAATATCAATTTGAGATTAGATTGTCTAATTTTTATTTAAAATTGGATAAATCAATAATCAATGACCTGTTAATTTAGTACCCTTGACTACAATGACGTATTTATCTTACAACCTTATTGTCATAAAATGATATTATATACTCCCGTGACATTTTATGGATTTTGAGATTCAAATAAGTTTATTTTTGACAGTAAATATTTCATATATCTTTTAATTATTGTGACTACTTTTTACATAGTTTATGAATATATAAATTTCATTTCAAAAAAATTGAAGATTCCACACGCAAATTTCAAACTTAAACTGTTTGACTTTCGAAAAATGAAAAGTATCACATAAATTGAGATAGAAGAAATATGTTTTTTTGTGTGAATGATTTGCATGTGTTACAATATTTTATTGAATGTGATAAACATTTCAGGTGAAAGAAGCTGCTCGCTCTTTTGATATTCATGTTATGAATGACGATAATCGATAAGTAATCGGTAAATCAAATTGGAATGAATCAATATCTTATTGATTTTATAGCGGTTAGACATGTATATAAATCGATAAATCATATCGTTAAGTACGAAAATTGAACTAAACCACCCATAACCATCCCTAGATACAAGGAATAACAGTAGTAAGATTTTATTTAATTAATATCACCAACTCGTTGAAAATTTCAATTTTGCCAAACACGAGAAAAAAAGGAACAAAAAATAAGTAACTAAGATAAAAGAATAATGAAGCTTCTCAATAACAATAATAATAATAATAATAATAATAATAATAATATTATGAAGCTTCTGTATTCGGAGTGTAACAAAATTCGAATTTACGCCAGAAATAAACACAATTTTGTGTTTGAATAGGACTCGAGTTTGAGACTCCTAATTAAGTATGAACGAGTACTTACCACTCTACTACAAATCCTCGTTGGTCTCGTCAAATAAGTTTCATCTCCGAATTTAATTTGAAATTCAATTCAATTTCATTCAAACATTCACAGCCTTACAAAGGAACATAAGCGACGATACACACGGCGCCGCCGCAGCGTCTCCCCCGCCGTGTTTTCCTCCGCCGCCACCATCACCACTACCGCCGCTCAACAATACTCTCTCATAATAATCCACACAAAACAGCGACAACGATAACTCGACTTCATGACGAGTCCAATAAACTCGCCTCACAATCTCCGAATCAGATTCCATTCCAATCGGCCTCCATTTTCGCAATCGATTCAACACTGGCCTCACGCAGACCATATACAGCCGCCGGTACCCTCCGAGCGCCAAAACCACCGTCCTCACACCTTCCAGCGGCGGCGACACGTGGCGGAAGCAGAGATGCTCCCAGAGAGAATCGTTCCGAGCGATACCGCACCAGAGCTTACATACACAGGCAGCTACTCCCAATGAACGGCCGTCGAGCCTCTTCAATATCTCAATCAACACATCCTCATTATCATTGATGAAAAAATTGGTACCCATTGTTCACACAAATTTTCAGGAATGTAATGGTTAGTTAAAGGTTGAGATAAGGAAGTAAAGAGAGAAGTAATGCCTATTTGTAGAGAAGAAATCGAGAGTGTAAAGGATTTTGACTTTTTTTTTTTGTGGTTTCCCATTTGGCATCCAAAATTCACATTGGATACTCGACTAAATTTGAACAACGCACTACAGGGTTTATTTGGAGTGATACTTTTAAAAAGATTTTTTCTCATATTTGGAGTGATACTTTTAAAAAGACTTTTTCTTCATATCTCAAACTCAAATTGAAACATTGAGACATCTGATTAAGGATAAAACAGTCCTATCAATGTACTACAACTCATGGAGTTATGGTAAAAGATTTTGACTTACAAGAGACGCGAGAGTGTGAACTTATGAATTTCAAAGTAGGAACAAGTAAACACGGATATAAGGGTTTAAGTTAAACAACTAATATATCCAAATAAAAAATAATTTTAATAACGTATAAATAATATATCCAAATAAACTATATTTCTTATATCAATTTATATGATTAACTTTTTTTTTTAATCAATTTCATAAAAATAACGTATTTTTATATTTAGTAATAATTTAATAGACTATAAATTTCAAAAAAAATTATTTCTTAACTTTATGACAAGTCAAATTGCATTATACAAAATAAGACGAAGAAATATAATTTTTGAGGAATTTAAATGAACCCCTAACGCTTCGTAGCTCCGTCCTCGGGGAGTGGTAGGTAGGTATCGAAGAGAGAAGAGAAGAAGCCAAAAGGAAAAGTTAAAAAGGGGCAAAAGAGTTGGAACAAAGAATCCAAAACTAGCTTCTCAATTATTAGATTGAACTTTGAAGGGGGGAGATGTTAGAAATTCGGAGTTATCCACACTGATTTTAACTTGATGGATTTGACTTTTACTTGTTGTATTTTTTATATTATGAGCTCAAATTTAATTTTTATTGTAATTTTAGTAAGGCTTCACATATTTTCTTTATTTTTAGTTTATGTATTTTATTTTTGTAGGTTTCAAATTAAAATAATTAGAATTTTTAGTTTATGAGTTTTGTACGTGTTATTATAATCTTTTTAGTATATGGGATTTCGAATTTTTTCAAATACAAATAGTTTACGTCAAAGTTATTGGATTCTATTGAATCGACCTATAATGTCGACTATGTTCGTGACTTAAAAAATAATGTCATTTTCCATATTTGATAGTTTTTACTAGCAAATATATGAGATGCTAAAAATTTAAAGAGCATTTCAGTATGTTATACACACTTATAATTAAAAGTATTATAATATTAAAAAAAAATCATTACATTCTTAAATTTAAAATCCAACGAAATTATATGAAAAAATGGAGAAAAAGCACATGTTATGATATGCATAAAAAATATTAGGTTCAGATGAAGTATGAATCAAATTTGCCACTTGTGGAAGATACATTTAAAGCTTGGGGGGAAATGTGTTATTTTTTTCATTCGGTGTCTAGTACTTGTATTGGAGTCAGAGTAATTAAAATTTACGTCACGTGAGGCTCCATTCGAGGGAACTGGGAAATACTCTTTATCAAAGATTTTTCTATATTCAAAGCTCGAACCTAAGACCTCTAGTTAAAAAAGGAGCAGTTTCATCCGTTATACCATGTCCTTTGATGGTAACGTAGTTTGTTGTTTATGTTGTTGGTATATATATAGATTTCATTCAATTTCCAAATGATGACAGGCTTTTTAGTGTCCATTATTTGTGTGTGAGAAAGAAGTCAGAGATGTGAACGTTATAGTCATGTTGTGTAGCGTAAGATGTGTTGTATTGATGTTAATGTTTTTCTTTGGATGCATATGAATATGTCCACTGTATAAATTTAATTATAATTTCAGTGTAACACTTCTAATTAAAAGTGCTTACTTACTTTATTAGTGTCTTAATCATATTTAGAAAAGAACAATTACTAGCTACTTCATCACTTCGTTAGCCAAATCTTGCTCATATCCCGAGGTGGACCCATGTTAAGCCAACAATTGTCAAACGGCATCGCTTCGTTAACTTTGTTACTCAATATATATATTAGGCTTAAGTAATACACCGCTTCCTAAAGTTGTCCGCATAATTTACTTAGACATTTTAACTAGGGTTTGTACCTATCGAACACCTTGACTATTTTGAATTTGACCCAATTAGACACTTTTTCCATATGTGGCGCAAAAAGTGGGATTCACGCCTTATTGGGCGCGTGAATCATTTAATCAAACACATTTTCAACTTTTTTTTCTCATTTTTTTTTTTTTTTAAATAACAATCTTTTCCAATTTCCTCTCCTTCAAAATTGCACGACCTCTGTAGCTCCTATTTCTTCATAACAATCCACCATCAACATTTTTTTAACAAATTTACTTCTTCTAAGTTTATACTTAAATTTGATAAAAATTCCAACGATGCAGGCAATAAGAAATCCATACTTCACTTTATTTCTTACATTTCAAGCCCTGATCTGTTGTTTATCATATTTTTATCCCCATTAATAGTAATTTTATTGGAGCAGACAAACCCTAGCTTTGTTATATACAAGGACATCTCTTCATTTTTCTTAACCTTCTTGTCAATTGTCATTGTATTAATTTTTCAGATTTAGAATTATATTCTGCCGTCATTTTCGTCCAAAAAAATGAAAACTACCAGCCACATTTTTTTGCCAGAAAAAACGAAGATTACCATCCACATCTCCTTTACCAGAAAAAATGGAGACCATATATACCACCCCTGATCCACACCCCTTCTTCCTCCACAACAAAGCAGAATCAAAATTAGAAATCAAAATTAAAAAAGGAAGAGCAAATTTTTTAAAGAAAAAACAGCATCAATTTAAAATAGGAATAAAAAAATACGGCATAAGGAGAAACAAAAATGGTGAATTCATACTTAGTATATGTTGAAATCTCCGGTTTTTTTTCTCAAGATGAACAATAACAATGGTGGACAAGGGATATCTTTTAGGGAAAGAGAAGAAGGGGGAGGTTTGGGGTGGGTAGGGGTGCGCCGGGCCGGGTGGGGTGGTTTAAGTAGATTTTTCTTTTCTTTTTTTAGTTGAAACTCTTTTTCTTTTTAGATTTAGAATTTTTTATATTTAAATTTCATTTATTTAAAATAATTAAATTAAAATGCCAGATGTCTTCGTTTAATTTGTTATTTTGCCATATCAGCCACATGTGCATTACACGCACTTCATTTTTTAACTAGGTGTCAGAAAAATGTTTGATAGGTATTTATTTTTTAAGATTGAAGTGTCTAATAGGAAAATGGATGTGTTGAAATGTCTAAGTGAAATATGCGGATAACTTTAAGTGGCCGTCAATGACTTAAGTCTATATATTACTATCATGCAAAAAATAATATATTGAACAAAATGATATTATTTGACAATAACACGTTGGTTCACTACCCAATTTTGTTCTTTGAGGTTGGAGGTTTTAACTAAGGATATTTTGAGTTAATATCTTAAAAGGTCATTGAACTATGAAAAATTATCTAGTAAAGTCATTAAACTTTGTTTTGTATCAATAAAATCACTCAACTTAACACTTTTTTTCAAAAATCCTTCAACTACTTTTATCATTAAAATAAATTTTGACATAACAAATTAAATTATTTTTATGCCATGTAATCATGAATTTCATAAATAAATAAATTTTTCATGAAATCATGGATCCACAAATAAATAAAATTATATACGCCATGTATTATGCTTTTTCTCCTTCTTATTGGCATGATTTTTTAAACTTTTTTTTTGCAAAATAAGCTGTCGTTTTTTCTGCACTATTACGGACGACAAAAAGAATTGGGTTACAAAATAAATCAGTTTATTCATTAGAAAAATTAGAAAAGACACATCATTTTTACCTTATTTGTGAAAATCTGATAGAAGAGGCTACTGTTAGGTGAAACAGTTGAATGTAATTTTCAATAGTTTAATAAATGAAATTTTTTTGGAGTTATTTTTTGTCTAATTGGGTTTAATAGTAATATTGTTGAATAACGCTCCTTACATGAATCTATATTCTCCATAACATCGGAATTGAGCTTTTTCTCGTCTGTAATAGACCAGAAAAAAGGCGTTTGCAAAAAGAAAATTATGCCAACAATAAAGAAGAGGATAAGACATAATTACATGGCATAAAAATAAATAAATTTTATAATTTTGTTTATTTGGGGTTCATGATTACATGACATGAAAAAGATAATTTGATTTGTTATGTGAAATTCATTTTAATGATAAATGTTGTTAAATGATTTTTGAAGATAAAAGTGTTAAATTGAATGATTTTATTGATACAAAACAAAGTTTAGTGACTTTGCTAGATAATTTCTTATACTTCAGTGACGTTTTAAGATATTAACTCGGATATTTTTTTGCACAATATAACATATTATTAATTGTGGTTAAGTAGTACTGAATCCAACTCAAGCAAACATGTATGTACATATTATATTATAAGTAATCTAGAGATTTGTTATTCATGTACTTCTATATGCTATTTCATCTTCTATCATGCACATATTAATACATAGATATATTAATCCCTCATAATATGTATTAGTCATGCAAATTTCTAAATTACAAATTAAATATCGTGAAATTAGAATTTTAATCTTATGAGTTCTGAATTTTATAGTAATGACTAATAATTGAGTTTTAAACTTAATATTTGTACCTATTTAATAAACTTTTTAATAAAAAGACATTATTTAAACAAAAATTACTGAATTCGATCGAACCCGTAACCTGACTTCTAACTCCGCCCGTGGATATGATTAATTGGTTGAACCATTAACATCCCTACATACATATTATATTACTATATGTCTAAAATTGATTGTCGTATCTATCTATCTCAAGCGATTAACGAAAAAAAGGAAAAGGTTGAGGACTTAAACTTTTTTAATATAAACGACAAATATTTGTGGCTAATTTAATTAGTGATTAGTTTCCATTACTTGAATGATTAGAAAGGATCCTTTGATTTATTCACGACAACTTGAGGTTCATTATCATGTGTCATCTAATTGAATGATTTGATAAGGATAAATACCAATCTTAATTATTTTGCACTATCTTAATCTAAGGATATTCTTAGTCTAAAAGTTGTGGGCTTATACATTGTATATAGATTTTGTTAAAGAATGACAAAAGTCCCACATCGGTGGTTAATGAGATGGGTGGACTCCTTATAAGGCTTAGGCAATCCTCCTCCCTTTGAGCTAGCTTTTGGGGTGTGAGTTAGGCCTAAGACCTAATTTAGCATGGTATTAGAGCAGGACCCGTCTCACCCGATGTTGGGACCCCCAAAATCAAAATTGCCCACGCACCAGATGCTAAGCACTGGGCGTGAGGTGGGGTGTTAAAGAATGTCAAAAGTCCCACATCGGTGGTTAATGAGATGGGTGGACTCCTTATAAGGCTTAGGCAATCCTCCTCCCTTTGAGCTAGCTTTTGGGGTGTGAGTTAGGCCTAAGACCTAATTTAACAGATTTTCTATATTATTAGGTTAATTGTTTATTTGCTTACGATTTTGAGAAGACGGTTTGCTTTTTAATATTTGAATGTGCATGATTTATTTATTTTTAAACATAATAAATATATAATTTGTAAATAAAAAAGTAATTAAATATTTCAAAAATATAAATTTAATAAAATATAAAATTGTTATTGGATTAAAACAAGTAAAACATTTACGTTCGCAAATGATGGTTGAGATGATTTGTAGTGGTAGCTATGGTGATGGAATTGATGCTAGTGGCTATTAATGGTGATAGTGATAGGCTAATAGTTATGATGGTTGAAGTGATTGGTGTCATAGTAACTAGCACAATGGTGACGGTTGATAATGTTGTTGTTGCATGTTGGTGATTGTGGAATTGGTTGTTAGTAGTTGACGATGTTGGTGGTAGTAGTGGATTGATGATGATTAGTTGGCCGTGTTGATATTGATGATAATTGATAGTTGAGCTAGTTGTGAATTGTGATGATAGAAGCGATTAATAGTAAAAATTATTCGCAATAATAATAATGACGGGTACGTAATGGATCTCCATATTAATCCTTTAGGAAACTATGGTGAGAGGCCGTTGAAGACTCATTTCAAAGAAGTCATTCAGGAACAAATGAACCGTTTTATACTTTAGGAATAAACAAAAAGAAATATTGATCATTTCTATCTTAATCTTAGTAAAAATAGGAGTTAAGTGCCTCAAATTCAAAGAGTCTTTTTTACTATCGATTTTTTTTTAAAAATAAAAAATTATATATATATATATATATAT
>NW_006239345.1:34574-39029 GCF_000226075.1 Solanum tuberosum | reverse complement strand
TATATATATATATATTGTGTTTATTTTTACTTTATGAACATAATTAAGGATGATGAATCAACTAATTGCTAGTATGATATTATATTCCCACCAAACAAAACGATAAAAAAAATTACTTGCAAAATATATATGGCAGAGACAAAAGTCATATCATAAGATCTATTAATGCATGTTTTATTCTTTTTCATAATTATTATACACACATAAAAGAAGGGAATAAAATAAACAAATGTATCTTTTGAAAGTCCAATCAAATCAAAAGGTAGAAATTGATGGTCAGAGAAAACAGTAGTACCTATATATATGCTTGTCTCTTGGTGTACAAAGGGAAACCCCAAATTCCTATGAGACAGAAAGCATATATTTTCCGATATTTAAATTATCACTTTGAAATAGAATCTTCAATTGACATTATTTCTTTAACCCTTTATCAAAACGGAAATTTATATATATTAAAAATATAATTAAGTAAATAAAATATGTCCTCTTTAAGTTAATAACTTTAATTTTTAGATAAAATAATTATATATTCTAATATAATATTAGAGTAAACAGAGATCTTGAGTTTGAGCACTCTCATTACAAACAAAAGAACTTTTACATTGATATATATATACTTCAATTGATTATTAACTTTTTGATGTAAAAATAGGTTAATTAAAAAGTTAAAATAGAACAAGATTGAGATGGAATGTCAAAATAAAAATTTAAGACAAGATAGAGAGATGGTCTATATATGCAGGTGTTTAGCTGAACATCAATCGTTTCAAAAAAACATATACTAATTTTTTGTGCATATATATTAATTTTTGAATATTTTTGATAAAATTTCCGACTTCGTCATTGTATGTATTTATTTAGGCTTGTTTCTAAGATAGGATGAGGAATAGGGTTAGGTTATGGGTAACTAGATATGGGGGTATCTAGAAGGAAAGAAACTAGTCATAGGGATAATTGTCTTTTAATGTGTTGGAATTAGTCTCTTGGACATATATGAGAAGCACACACAACTATGGATTCTTGGTGAATTAAGAGCAATTTGATAATAGCAAACTTACAAACTTATGGGGGGAAAATCACATTTTTCACTCACTCCCTCAACGTCTCTTTTATGTTGTTTGTTTTTGTAAGATATTTGCTCTAAGCTAACAAGTCAATCATATATGGTTTTAAAAAATAATATCATGTCTAAACTACTATCATAGTCATTGAATTTTATAATTAATTAATTAAAATGGTTGAAGTCATGTCATTGTCGTTTTTAATATGCATGCCAACATAAGTTAATCATATGGTTTAAAACTATGTCTAAACTAATAATCATAAAAAAATAAAATTATAATTTAAAACCGTTGAAGTCATGTCATTGTCGTTTATTATAATATAATTTTATAATAATAAAATACATGCATGCCAACATACACTAAAATTATATATGTATATTTGTTATTGTTACTACTTGTGAAGATGAGGAACATAAAACGAAGAAATTATTAGTTTAATTCACCTTTTAGATCCAGCAGTCATTCATATTCATATGACGACCATTAATAGAGAATTTAGCGGTAATAATAGAATTATTGCTATATTATATTTTGTGATAATAATATAATCATGAATATTTATAATCAATATTCTATATAACGCCGCTAGATTTTGTATTAGTGGACATATTCTAAATGAGCTTAATTGGAGCAATATCGACCCATCAAGCTAGTGTAGTGTCTTTCGAATAGTTTAGGTCATGTTTTTCAAGTGTGGTTAAAGGCCTAATATATAGTATTATAGTGCTCTTTTCGTTTATTTTTACTTCTTTTAGTATTGACATGTTATATTCTTCTTAAGGAGCGATAAATAGTATTAATGATAATTTTATTATATCATCTTTTAATTAATATAGTAATTTGAGAAATGATTAAACTTAATTATATTGATAAATTAGAAACTAAATAATAAATTATTTTTTAATTTTTTAAGCTGAACAGGTAAAATAGATATTGATTTTCAATATATATAGTGAATAAGTAAAAGTTAACAGACGGAGTATTTATTTTCCTTTTCAACTTCCCTGGATCTTCTTGCTCTTCTCGATCATATTTTGTGAATGCTTGCAAATAATAAATGAGAGAAGTATTAAAAACATCCCTAAATTCGACGCAAATTATTAGTTTGATCTTCGAGTTATTGACAACCTTAAAAACACTCTTTTACTTGACTAACTAAACTTTGCAATATGAGTAAAATACACCCCTAAATTCTCGTCAAGTTTAGGAGTATTTTCAACACTTCTCTCAGCTTTTTATTAAGAGCTTCATGCTTCTACAAGAATTTGAGACCTCTTGCTATGGCATGTGGCAGATCGGGGTGTATCTAAGTTTAGTTAGTCAAGTAGAGGGGTGTCAATAGTTTAGGGACGAAACTAATAATTTGAGCCAAGTTCAGAAGTATTTTTCGTACTTCTCTCAATAATAAATAAACAATCAAATAAAGGGGAGGGAGAGGTTATTAATGGAGGGGGTTTCCACCCAATTATCAATATTTGCATTGAAGTCTCACTAATTTATATCTACCCTTCATAGAGGCATTTAGGGAAGCAAATAAAGAATTTTATTTTCATGCGTGATGCTTATATGATATCAAATAATTAATTGTCTTCATTTTAAAGTTGATCAATTAGTAATAGATGATTAATGTATATAACCTTAATATATAGATACCTCTTTTTAAACTTCTTAATAAATTTCATTTCGAAACATGAATTAAGGCTTAATTAATTCAATTAATTAATATTTGAACATATAACGAAGTGTTTCTATCAAATATTTTCAGTTCAAATTTTGAAGAAAAAAAATTGCACATGTTATCAAGTGTTTATTAGATAGTTAATTAATTTAATCATATAAACATGTTATCTCCTTTAATTTAAGTATACACATCAACCTATTTGAAATAAGCTTGGGCTTTTTACAGCCTGTGATCGAGGCAAATGTCTACAATTAAAAGAGATAACATATTTTTAAATAGTTAACTTAAATATATCTAATATGAACACTTTATTATGTGTGATAATCAGTGATGTCATGAAGTTTGAAAAAAGAGGGGAGAAATATTATTTGACAGTGTAAAATAAGCTGCAAATAGAAAAAGCCAAAGAGAAACAAACAAAGCACTAACATTTAGTCAACATAAACATTAATAGTGAAGTTTGTGTGAGCTGCCAAAAAGTACATTAATAGTGACTAAAGCTTGGAGAGAAAATGAACAAACAAGAAAGCTAAACAGAAAAACACTTTGGAAGAGAAACTAATTAATTTAATCAATGCCAGAAAGTGACATCCAAAAATTTAACTGCTCTTTTAGCTCAATGCAAAACATTGTGGAATCTCATGCCTCATTCAAAAAAAAATTGACCATGAAATATTTCCTTCATCTGTCTCAAATTAATTGTCATGTTTCACTTCAGAAAGGTAAATTATGTTAGCTTTGACCAACATTTTAAAGTATCTTTTTTTTTATCGTATTGACATGATTACGAAAAAAATAAGATTGAGACAACTATGAATTTCATTCAATTTCGTTTACTTGATCGAACAACCCCAAATCCAATTATTTCAACTACGTTAAATGATCTTTCAAATTGGTCAAGACTCTCTAGTTCATGGCCGCTTCTTTATGGTACCAGTTGTTGCTTCACTGAATTTGCTTCACTAGTAGGTTCACACTTCGACTTTCAAAAAATTTGTAACTTGTAATATTTTTATATGATTTTTAAATGTATAAATTTTAATTTCGTGATATTATACTGATTTAATTCAATTTAACTTTAGAAATTAGTCAAATTAACTCTTGAAAAAACAAAATATGACAACTAATTTGAGACTGAAGAAGTACAATAAAAAAATCTCTACGCCAACCTTGTTTGTCGCAATCTTTTATTGCTTTTTATTAAAAAATATATAATTGATTGTTATACATCTATAATAATATTACAAAACATGACAACTAATTTGAGACTAAGAAAGTAATGTACAATCATCGGAAACAACTTATCTATCTTATCTATGAGATAGAGATAAGGTCTACGTACTACCCTTCCAAATCCCACTATATGAGACTAGTAATACTAGGTATGTTGAAGTAATGTACAATAAAAAATCTCTCTACAGCAACATCGTTAATTTATCATTATCTTTTATTGCCTTTTTATAATAATTGATTGTTAATTCTACTCCTAGAATAATACAGTATTTGATAGTTATATTTTATTGGATCTTATAGACACACACACACAAAAATTCACATTTTCAATGAGTTTATATAATCAAAGATAATAAAATTATTTAATTTTAAATTCTTAAACGATATAGTTAATAATTTTCACAAAAAAGTCCTAATACATACATTTTTCTACCTGTTTTTTTTCAAAAGAAATAAAAAATAAAATTGGGTGGTGGT